>NC_053024.1:514046127-514318147 GCF_003073215.2 Triticum urartu | reverse complement strand
GTAATCCAGGTCATGCTCGTCCGCCGGATCCTTCCGTGTCAAGAACGGGACTTCAATTTGTGGGAGTTCAACCCGACGCAGCACCGAACTCTGAGCTGGCTCTTCAACACGATGTACGAAGATGTCTGGAGGGGGTTAACCAAAGGCGCCGAGGCTCCCACATCCGCCTCCGAAGACCGCGGATTCAGCTCGCAGCGTCCTACTGGCGAGGTAAGATATTTCCATCTTTTACAGGATGTTAAGTTTTTTCATAGTTTGACTCTATGCGGGATCTAAACTCCCTCACCTCTGACAGGATTGGCGGGAGAAGTCCGGACAGATTAACTGTCCTGCTCCCTTGCCCGAAGACCCAGCCCCTGCTCTCCTAGAGAAGCTGCCGGTTCCGGCACCTTATGTGGTGCCGGAGAAGAAGGCCAAGAAGAAGAAGGCCATGGGGACTCAAAAGAGTTCCCGGCATATGGTGGTGTCGGACTCGTCGTCCGACGAGTCCGAGACGCACTCCTCCCGTGAAAACGAGGAGGAGGAAGAAGAAACCTCGCCCCCTCCAGCGGGGGGAGGAGAGAAGAGGAAGGCCTCCCCATTAGGGGAAGCCGAGGGGTCCAAGAAGAGGAAAACCCCTCCGCCGGACTACGTCCCCGACGCCGACGAGGACGAAGAGGGGTGGCCGGACAGGGCCAAGCGTCCGGCGAGATCGTAAGTGTTCGGATACCAGAGTAACTCGTGATATTCCTTTTGTTGCACAGCTTTCCCTAACGTCGGATATAATCATGCAGTCTGCCCAAGGACGGGCTCGACGAGTCGTCGAGTGGCTCCCTGGATTCATCGGACGTGAATTCAGTTCCGCCCGCTACTTCCCCCTGTGCTGCGGATGACGCCGAAGTGGCATCGCGACAAGCTCCGGGGCGAGAGGAGGTGGTCCAGGAGGAGCCGCGAGGCGACCTCCCGGACTCCAGGAGTGAAGGAGACAAGACCCCCCTGGGCTCCAAGTCCGGCTTTATGCCGGACACTGCGCCGGAATCATCAACGGTTCCGGACCGCGATAGGCGAACTCCTATCAAGAGGAGCAAGCCTACTGAGCCGGCGTCCTCCATCCAGCCGGAGGCGCCGGACAATCTGCTGGAGGAGCTTAAGGGCGCCTCCATCGACGAGGAGCACCGTGCCATCATGAGTACGGTGATCCAGAAGGTTCGGTCCGCCAAAAGCGGACCGACTGAAGCTTGTGCTAGCCTTCTAACAAGCTTCGAGGTAAGTAAAAATATGTAAAAATATTACCGTATAGACAGTAGACCCTGATGCTCTGTTTGGCGTTCGGAAAGAAAAGCCGGATAGAGGATCTATTAAATATCGCAAGAGTCTAACTAAAAAGGAGTCAATATACGTATGCAGGCTTCGCTGCTGGCCACCACCGCGCTGACTGCGGAGGTTGGTGCCCTGAAGCAGGGCCTCGAGCGGACTGACCAAGAGCTCGGCCTTGCCAAATGGCAGCTCGAGGAGAAAGAAGGTAAGAGATACCTTATAGAAATAATGCCTATAGGGAGGCGCAATTGCAAAAAATGACAGGAGTATACTGCTTATTGTAGGGGCCACAACTGAGGTGGCGACCCTCAAGCAGGCGCTGTCCGAGGCCGAGAAGAAAGCGGCCACGGAGCGCGCCGAGCAGGAGAAATTTGAGGCACAGGTCAGCGAGGTGCGGCAAGAGCTTCAGATTCTCATGCAAAAACATGAGAGTTTGGAGCTCGACTCGGACGCGAGCGTCTGAGCTTGCTACGGCCCTTAAAACTGCCAAATCTGCCAAGGCCAAAGCCCAGAAGGCCCCCCAGGAATTGGATGCGGTGAAAAAGATAGCGGCGGGTAAGGCATTCTATATGCAAAGCAGACATATAAAAGTAAACTACTTGTTACTTACCCGAATCTGGAGCTCTCCAGGGGCATTCGCAGATCTTCCCCGCAGCATATCCAATGCCGCCGCATTCTACCGAGCCGAGGAAGGCAGCTCGACGGAGAAGGTGTTTTGGTCTCAGTACTCTGAGGCCGGACACCCTGTGCCCTTGAGCGACCAGCTGAAGCAGCTGGTCGAGCTCCACAAGGTGGCCGAACAGGCCCTGAAGGGCTTCATAGTTCGGCTGTGGCCTAGAGAGGCCCTGCCTGGGAGCTACTTCGGACTGGTGCGGCAGCTTGTGGAGGCTTGTCCAAGGCTCGAGGTCATCAAGCGCTCTGTCTGCATCGAAGGTGCCCGTAGGGCCCTTGCCCGTGCAAAGGTGCATTGGGGTAAGCTGGATGGTGAGAAGCTTGTGAAGGACGGGCCGCCGCCGGGGAAGAAGCATCGCAAGCCTGAGAACTATTACAAGGATGTTCTTGCTGGTGCCCGCCTTGTGGCGGATGAATGTACCAAGTATGTAATTTTTGAATGAACTCGCTCGTGTTATCCTGTGCGCTGAAAACTTGTTCATATGCGCTAAGCAATGCTTGAATTTAAAATATTACTTTCTGTGCGGCCGTTTATCAAAAAATTGAGAGATGGCCAGTCGTCGGCTTCTGCCCCCATGCCACTAGTGCTGGGGTGTTCGGGATAAACCTGAGCGCTCTTTTCCCCATGATTGGGTCCGTCGAGGGAGGCGGTCAGCACAACGAACAAGGCAATCGGACTATAATGCTTGAACACTCTCACTTGGCCATAGAACTCTATAATTTTAAATTTCGGCGAAGCCCCTAGTATTCGGAAGACCGAGTTTGGGGCGCTATCCACGCCTTGGCCGGACAAAGCCGGTTCCTCGCTCGAAGCGGCATAAGCCTTTAAGGACTCGAAAAACCTCTCGAACAGCGACCGGTCTCTCGCCTCATCATGACAGTCAGTTTTAGCTTTCTCCACTGAGGTGCTCGGCCCAGCTCAACTGGGGCACAATCACAGTGGTTCTCCTAGTGCTACCTTAGCCGATATAGCGGAACGTAAGGCACCAAAACATAGGAGCCGGGCAAACCCAACTATTGACCCAAATCATGATTCGGAGCCGATGCATATAGTGCTATAAGTTCGGGTGCCGCATTTGTGAAAGTGGACGGACATCTCACGCCATATTGGTGGGTACTGAAGCCCCTGGTGTATTTTGCCGTACCATAGTGTACGGATGCAACATGTTTGAGGGAGTCCTGGATTAGGGGGTGTTCGGGTAGCCGGACTATACCTTCAGCCGGACTCCAGGACTTTGAAGATACAAGATTGAAGACCTCGTCCCGTGTCCGGATGGGACTTTCCTTGGCGTGGAAGGCAAGCTTGGCGATGCGGATATTCAAGATCTCCTACCATTGTAACCGACTCTGTGTAACCCTAACCGTATCCGGTGTCTATATAAACCGGAGGGTTGTAGTCCGTAGGACATCAACTCCATACACAACAATCATACCATAGGCTAGCTTCTAGGGTTTAGCCTCCTTGATCTCGTGGTAGATCTACTCTTGTACTACCCATATCATCAATATTAATCAAGCAGGAGTAGGGTATTACCTCCATCGAGAGGGCCCAAACCTGGGTAAAAACATCGTGTCCCTTGTCTCCTGTTACCATCCGGCCTTGACGCACAGTTCGGGACCCCCTACCTGAGATCCACCAGTTTTGACACCGACATTGGTGCTTTCATTGAGAGTTCCTCTGTGTCGTTGCCTTTAGGCCCGATGGCTCCTTTGATCATCAACAACGATGAGGTCCAGGGTGAGACTTTTCTCCCTGGACAGATCTTCATCTTCGGTGGCTTCGCACTGCGGGCCAATTCGCTTGGCCACCTGGAGCAGATCGAAAGCTACGCCCCTGGCCATCAAGTCAGGTTTGGAAGCTTAAACTACACGGCTGACATCCGCGGAGACTTGATCTTTGACGGGTTCGATCCACAGCCAAGCGCGCCGCACTATCTCGAGGGGCATGATCTAGCTCTGCCTCCGGACAGTGTCCTGGAGGCCGCACACGCACCGGTTCCGACCCCTAACTCGGAGCCTATTGCACCAATCGAGGATAAGCGGTTGGACGTCACCTCGGGGGCTGCAATGTCAAAGGCGATCGAGCCGAACGCCAGCCCCGCACTCTACATGACCCGTGACTCTGAGAATCCGGACTCTTCCCCAGACTCCGAACCCACCGCGCCCCTGCCAATCGAATCCAATTGGGCGCCGATAATGGAGTTCACCGCCGCGGACATCTTTCAGCACTCGCCTTTTGGTGACATCCTAAATTCTCTCAAGTCTCTCTCTTTATCAGGAGAGCCCTGGCCGGATTACGGTCAGCGAGGATGGGATACGGACGATGAAGAAGTTCAAAGCCCACCCACCACCCACTTTGTAGCCACTATCGACGATTTAATTGGCATGCTTGACTTCGGCTCCGAAGACATCGACGGTATGGACGACGATGTAGGAGACGAACAGGAACCAGCACCTGTAGGGCGCTGGAAGGCCACCTCGTCATATGACATATATATGGTGGATACTCCAAAAGATGGAGATGGCGATGGAACAGCGGGGATGACACCTCCAAGAAACAGCCAAAGCGCCGGCGTCAGCGGCGCCGCTCTAAATCCCGCCAAAGCAAAAAACGGTGATTCCGGCACGGGAGATAATACTACCCCGGATAGCGCCGAAGAACACCCACCCCAGCAAGATTCGGCACAGGGAGATGGAGAAGCCAGCCCTCATAAGAGAGCGGCAGACCGAGAGGTCGAGGATGATAACTATATGCCTCCCTCCAAAGACGAGGCAAGCCTCGATGACGACGAATTCGTCGTACCATCAGACCCCGCCGAACAAGAGCGTTTCGAACGCAGGCTTTTAGCCACGGCAAGCAGCCTCAAGAAAAAGCAGCAACAGCTTAGAGCTGACCAAGATTTGCTAGCTGACAGATGGACTGAAGTCCTTGCGGCCGAAGAGTATGAACTCGAACGCCCCTCCAAGAGTTACCCAAAGCGCAAGCCGCTACCCTGATCAGAGGAGGAAGCACCTACATCACCAGCGCATGACATGGCAGACCGGCCACCTCGCGGCCGCGATAGAGAGGCCTATCGGCCCTCCACCCAAGCCATGTCCCGACGCCGCTCAACTAAGGCATGGGAAAATGCGCCAGACATGCGAGACATACTGGAGGATAAGGCAAGACAAACAAGATCGATCTACGGATTGCGCAGGCGCCCTACG
The DNA here is from genome assembly GCF_003073215.2 of Triticum urartu. Taxonomy (NCBI): domain Eukaryota; kingdom Viridiplantae; phylum Streptophyta; class Magnoliopsida; order Poales; family Poaceae; genus Triticum; species Triticum urartu. The sequence goes on along the minus strand of NC_053024.1, from coordinate 514,312,972 downwards.
GCACGTGATGATGATCTTCACTCCGGATACAACAAATCCAGCCAGGCCGAACACAACGGACATAGCTCTTCCGAGCTGCATCGTGATATAGCCCAATACAGAGGCGCCGCACACCAGCTATGCTTCACGAATGAAGTAATGGATCATAAAATCCCAGAGGGTTTCAAACCCGTAAACATCGAATCATACGATGGCACAACAGATCCGGCGGTATGGATCGAGGATTATCTCCTTCACATCCACATGGCACGCGGCGATGATCTACACGCCATCAAATACCTCCCGCTCAAACTTAAAGGACCAGCCCGGCATTGGCTTAACAGCTTGCCAGCAGACTCAATCGGTTCTTGGGAGGACCTGGAAACCGCATTCCTCGACAACTTCCAGGGCACTTACGTGCGACCACCGGATGCCGACGACTTAAGCCACATAATTCAACAGCCAAAGGAATCGGCCTGGCAATTCTGGACACGGTTCCTAACAAAGAAAAACCAGATAGTCGACTGTCCGGACGCAGAGGCCCTAGCAGCCTTCAAGCATAACATCCGCGATGAGTGGCTTGCCCGGCACCTGGGACAGGAAAAGCCGAAATCTATGGCAGCCCTCACGACACTCATGACCCGCTTTTGTGTGGGAGAAGACAGCTGGCTAGCTCGCAGTAACAACTTATCAAAGAACCCTGGTAATTCGGATACCAAGGACAAAAGTGGCAGGACACGTCGGAATAAGCAAAAACACCACGTTAGCAGCGACAGCAATGAAGACACGGCAGTCAATGCCGGATTCAGAGGCTATAAATCCGGTCAGCGGAAAAAGGCATTCAAAAAGAATACTCAGGGCCCGTCCAGTTTGGACCGAATACTCGACCGCTTGTGCCAGATACATGGCACCCATGAAAGGCCAGCCAATCACACTAACAGGGATTGTTGGGTGTTCAAGCAGGCAGGCAAGTTAAGAGCCGAAAACAAAGACAAGGGGCTGCACAGCGACGACGAGGAGGAGCCCAGGCCGCCGAACAACAATGGACAGAAGGCCTTTCCCCCACAAGTGCGGATGGTGAATATGATATACGCAACCCACATTCCCAAGAGGGAGCGGAAGCGTGCGCTACGGGACGTATACGCGATGGAGCCAGTCGCCCCAAATTCAACCCATGGTCCTCCTGCCCGATCACTTTTGATCGAAGGGACCATCCCACTAGCATCCGTCATGGCGGCTTCGCCACATTGGTTCTCGACCCAATCATCGACGGATTTCATCTCACAAGAGTCCTCATGGACGGCGGCAGTAGCCTGAACCTGCTTTACCAGGATATAGTACGGAAAATGGGCATAGATCCCTCAAGGATTAAGCCCACAAAAACGACCTTTAAAGGCGTTATACCAGGTGTAGAAGCCAACTGTACAGGCTCAGTAACACTTGATGTGGTCTTCGGATCCCCGGACAATTTCTGAAGTGAAGAGTTAATATTCGATATAGTCCCGTTTTGCAGTGGCTATCACGCCCTGCTCGGACGAACCGCATTCGCAAAGTTCAATGCGGTGCCGCACTACGCATATCTCAAGCTCAAGATGCCAGGCCCTCGAGGAGTAATCACGGTCAACGGGAACACCGAACGCTCCCTCCGTACGGAGGAGCACACGGCGGCTCTCGCAGCGGAAGTACAAGGTAGCCTTCTTAGGCAATTCTCCAGTCCGGCTGTTAAAAAGCCAGACACTGCCAAGCGCGCCCGGAGTAATCCACAGCAGGACCGCCTGGCACGCTCTGAGCAAGCGTAGCAATGCGGCCCCAACCCCAGCTGTCGCGACATAGCGAAACCAGTGCCTCGCGCACATAACTACGCCCTTGAAATACCATGGGTACAGGGGAAGGAGCACAATAACAGCACACCCAAAATACGGCTTAAAACGTACTAGGGGCTGCCGGATTCTTTTTTTAATTTTTTCTTACTTTCAGGACTCCATACTTCGGACGACCTGTTCAGCAATTCGACTGCCGCACAAACGATGCAAGATCCAAGGAGGCAGACAAGCCATGCCGCATTCTGGAACTCCCAGGTGGTCTCTGTTACGAGCAGTATACCTGTTTTGAATACAATTCCACGGCCTGCCCCTGGTCAGGACATGTTAAATAGTCCAATATCTTTTTTGCTTATCGCACTATTTGTATCATTCGGCTTTGATAAGTAGCCTCTCTATAAACAATGCATAGCTTTTTGTCTATTTTTTGCATTATCCTCTTTTCACATATATGTTTATTAAATGACATGATTGCACCCGTACACCATGGTACAGCAAACACGCCAGGGGCTTCAGTACCCCTCATTATGGTGTGAGAAGTCCGTACACTTTCACAAGTGTGGCACCCCGAACTTATAGCACTATATGCATCGGCTCCGAATCATGATTTGGGTCAATAGTTGGGTTTGCTCGGCTCCTATGTTTTGGTGCCTTACGTTCCGCTATATCGGCTAAGGTAGCACTAGGAGAACCACTGCGATTGTGCCCCGGTTCAGCTGGGTTAAGCACCTCAGTGGAGAAAGCTAAAACTGACTGTCATGATGAGGCGAGAGACCGGTCGCTGTTCGAGAGGTTTTTCGAGTCCCTAAAGACTTATGCCGCTTCGAGCGAGGAGCTGGCTTTGTCCGGCCAAGGCGTGGATAGCGCCCCGAACTCGGTCTTCCGAACTAGGGGCTTCGCCGAAATTTAAAATTATAGAGTTCTATGGCTAAGTGAGAGTGTTCAAGCATTATAGTCCGATTGCCTGGTTCGTTGTGCTGAGCACCTCCCTCGAAGGACCCAACTATGGGGAAAAGAGCGCTCAGGTTTATCCCGAACACCCCAGCACTAGTGGCATGGGGGCAGAAGCCGACGACTAGCCATCTCTCAATTTTTGATAAACGGCCCCACAAAAAGTAATATTTTAAATTCAATAAGCATTGCTTAGCGCATATGAACAAGTTTTCAGCGCACAGGATAAACACGAGCGAGTTCATTCAAAAATCACATCCTTGGTACATTCATCCGCCACAAGGAAGGCACCTGCAAGAACATCCTTGTAGTAGTCCTCGGGCTTGCAATGCTCCTTCCCCGGTGGCGGCCCGTCCTTCACAAGCTTCTCACCGCCCAGCTTACCCCAATGCACCTTTGCACGGGCAAGGGCCCGACGGGCACCTTCGATGCAGACGGAGCGCTTGATGACCTCGAGCCTCGGACTGGCCTCCACCAGCCGCCGCACCAGCCCGAAATAGCTCCCAGGCAGGGCCTTTCCGGGCCACAGCCGAACTATGAAGCCCTTCATGGCTTGTTCGGCTGCCTTGTGGAGCTCGACCAGCTGTTTCAGCTGGTTGCTCAAAGGCACAGGGTGTCCGGCCTCAGAATACTGAGACCAGAACACCTTCTCCGTCGAGCTGCCCTCTTCAGCTCGGTAGAATGCGGCGGCGTCGGATACGCTGCGAGGAAGATCTGCGAATGCCCCTGGAGAGCTCCGGATTCAGGTAAGTAACAAGTAGTTTACTTTTATATTTCTGCTTTGCATAAAGAATGCCTTACCCGCTGCTATCTTCCTCATCTCCTCCAACTCTCAGAGTGCCTTTTGGGCTTCGGCCTTTGCAGACTTGGCAGTCTCAAGGGCCGTCGCGAGCTCGGATGCTTGCGCCTTTGACTCAAGCTCCAAACTCTCATGTTTTTTCATGAGAGCCTGAAGCTCTTGCTGCACCTCGCCGACCTGAGCCCCAAGTCTGTCTCGCTCGGTGTGCTCTGCGGCCATTTTCTTTTCGGCCTCAGACAGCGCCTGCTTAAGGGTCGCCACTTCAGTCGTGGCCCCTACAATAAGCAGTACAATCCTGTTATCTTTTTTGCAATCACGCCTTTTTATAGGCACTTTTCTGTAAGGTATTTCTTACCTTCTTTCTCCTCGAGCCGCCTCTTGGCAAGGCCGAGCTCTTGCTCGGTCCGCTCGAGGTCCTGCTTTAGGACACCCACCTCCGCAGTCAGTGCGGCGGTGGATAGCAGCGAAGCCTGCATACGCATATTGACTCTTTTTTGTTAGACTCCTGTGATATTTAATAGATCCTCTATTCGGCTTTTCTTTCCGAACGCCAAACAGAGCATCAGGGGCTACTGTCTATGCGGTAATATTTTTACATATTTTTACTTACCTCGAAGCCTGTTAGAAGGCTAGTGCAAGCTTCAGTCAGTCCGTTCTGGGCGGACCGAACCTTCTGGATCACCGTACTCATAATAGTATGGTGCCCCTCGTCAATGGAGGCGCCGTCAAGCACCTCCAGCAGATTGTCCGGCACCTCCGGTTGGACGGAGGCCGCTGGCTCAGAAGGCTTGCTCCTCTTGGAAGGAGTTCACCTACCGCGGTCCGGAACTGTGGAAGATTCCGGCGCGGTGTCCGGCACAAAGCCGGACTTGGAGCCCTGGGGGGCCTTATCCCCTTCACTCCTGGAGTCCGGGAGGTTGCCTTGCGGCTCCTCCGGGACCACCTCCTTCTGCCCCGGAGCTTGTCGCGACGCCACTTCGGCGTCGTCTGCAGTGCGGGGGGAGATAGCAGGCGGAACTGAGTTCACGTCCGATGAGTCTAGGGAGCCGCCCGACGATTCGTTGAATTCGGCCCGGGGTGGGCTGCATAATTACGTTCGACATTACGGAAAGCTGTGCAACAAAGGAGCATCATGAGTTACTCTGATATCCGAACTTACGATTTCGCCGGACGCTTGGCCCTATTTGGCCACTCCTCTTCGCCCTCTTCGGCATCGGGGGAGTAGTCCGGCGGAGGGGTCTTCCTTTTCCTAGACCCCTCGGCCTCCCCCGTTGGGGCGGCCTTCCTCTTCTCTCCTTCCTCCGCTAGGGGGGAGATTTTTCTTCTTCCTCCTCCTCGTTTCCACGGGAAGACGGCGTCTCAGACTCGTCGGATGACGAGTCCGACACCACCACGTTACAGGCACTCTTTCGAGTCCCCGTGGTCTTCTTCTTCTTGGCCTTCTTCTCCGGCACCACATAAGGCGCCGGAACCAGCAGCTTCACTAGTAGAGCTGGGGCTGGGTCTTCGGGCAGCGGAGCCAGACAGTTAATCGGTCCGGATATCGCCCGCTAAGCCTGTCAAAGGTAAGGGAGGTTAGATCCCGCATAGAGTCAAACTATGAAAAAAGCTTAACATCCTGTAAAAGGTGAAGATAGCTACCTCGCTAGCGTGACACTGCGAGCTGTATCCGCGGTCCTCAGAAGCGGATGCGGGAGCCTCGGCGCCCTTGAATAGCACCTTCCAGGCATCTTCGTACGTCGTGTCGAAGAGCCTGCTAAGGGTTTGGTGCTACGCCGGGTCGAACTCCCATAGATTAAAATCCCGTTGTTGGCACGGGAGGATCTGGCGGACGAGCATAACCTGGATTACATTAACAAGCCGGATTGGCTTGTTCACCAGGGACTGGATGCATGTTTGCAATCCGGTCACCTCTTTTTCATCACCCCACGACAGGCCCGTCTCTTTCCAGGACATAAGCCGAGTGGGGGGTCCGGATCGGAACTCGGGGGCTGCGGTCCAGTTCGGATCACGTGGCTCGGTGATGTAAAAACACCCAGATTGCCACCCCTTTAGGGTCTCCACAAAAGAGCCCTCGAACCATAGGACGTTGGCCATCTTGCCCACCATGGCACCTCCGCACTCCGCCTGGCTGCCGCGCACCACCTTGGGCTTGACGTTGAAGGTCTTGAGCCAGAGGCCGAAATGAGGGCGGGCACGGAGGAAAGCCTCGCACACGACGATAAACGCCGAGATGTTGAGGATGAAGTTCGGGGACAGATCGTGGAAATCCAGGCCGTAGTAGAACATGAGCCCCCGGACAAATGGGTGGAGTGGAAAACCCAGTCCGCGGAGGAAGTGGGGAAGAAATACTACCCTCTCATGGGGCCTCGGGGTGGGGAGAAGCTGCCCCTTTTCGGGAAGCCAGTGCGCGATGTCCTTGGACAGGTATCCGGCCTTCCTTAGATTCTTGACTTGGCCCTCGATAGCGGAGGAGACCATCCACTTGCCTCCCGCTCCGAACATTGCTGGAGAAGGTTGAGGTGGGAAGTGCGGGCTTGGGCGCTGGAGGTCGAGCGCGCAGGAGATGGATAGGCAAAGGAGGAAGAAGGCGTAGGTAAAAAGGTGGATACTTATCCCCTTATATGGGCGGATGCGGTTGTGCGTCCCCACCAGCCTAGTAAAACTCGCTTGCCTCCCAAGCGCCGTGATAAATGGCGCGGTTGGGTTACCCACGTCCGTATTGATGAGAATCCCGTAAAAGGGGTACACGATCTCTACTTTGACAAGACGTGCCAAGGAAACCGCCTCTCAAAACGTGCTGAGGTGGAAAAGTAAAAACGATTCGAGTAAAGGACTTGGCCGTAGTGTGATGACCCACTGCGGAATACGTCAGCAGAGTTGATTTGTGTTAATATTATTCTCTCTATGGCAACATGTGGAAACTTATTTTGCAGAGCCGGACACTACTCTTGGTGTTTACAATCTTCTATGAAGGACTTGGAGGAGGAACCCGCCTTGCAATGCCGAAGACAATCTGCGCGCCGGACTCGTCGTCATTGAAGCCTGGTTCAGGGGCTACTGAGGGAGTCCTGGATTAGGGGGTGTTCGGGTAGCCGGACTATACCTTCAGCCGGACTCCAGGACTATGAAGATACAAGATTGAAGACCTCGTCCCGTGTCCGGATGGGACTTTCCTTGGCGTGGAAGGCAAGCTTGGCGATGCGGATATTCAAGATCTCCTACCATTGTAACCGACTCTGTGTAACCCTAAACCTATCCGGTGTCTATATAAACCGGAGGGTTGTAGTCCGCAGGACATCAACTCCATACACAACAATCATACCATAGGCTAGCTTCTAGGGTTTAGCCTCCTTGATCTCGTGGTACATCTACTCTTGTACTACCCATATCATCAATATTAATCAAGTAGGAGTAGGGTATTACCTCCATCGAGAGGGCCCGAACCTGGGTAAAAACATCGTGTCCCTTGTCTCCTGTTACCATCCGGCCTTGACGCATAGTTCGGGACCCCCTACCCGAGATCCGCCGATTTTGACACCGACAATGTTATTAATAAACATATATATATAAAACAGGGTAATGCAAAAAATAGACAAAAAGCTATGCATTGTTTACAGAAAGGCTGCTATGAAAGCAGAACGATACAAATAGTGCGATAAGCAAAATAAATTGGACTATTTAACATGTCCTGGCTAGGGGCAGGCCGCAGAATTGTATTAAAAAACAGGTATACTGCTCGCAATAGAGACCACCTGGGAGTTCCATAATGCGGTGTGGCTTGTCTGCTTCCCTGGATCTTGCATCGTTTGTGCGGCAGTTGAATTGCCGAACGGGTCGTCCGAAGTATGGAGTCCTGAGAATAAGAGAAAAAAAGAAGGAATCCAGCAGCCCCTGGTGCGGTTTAAGCCGTATTTCGGGCGTGCCGTGATAGTGCCCCTTCCCCTGTGCCCATGGTATTTCAAGAGCGTAGTTATGTACGCGAAGCGCTGGTTTCACTATATTGCGAGGGCTAGGGTTGGGACCGCATTGCTACGCTAGCTCGGAACGTGCCAGGCGGTCTTGTTGTAGGGTACTCCAGGCGCGCTTGACAGTGTCCGGCTTTTTGAAGGCCGAACTGGAGAGCTGCCTAGAGAGGCTGCTTTGTACTTCTACTGCGAGCGCTGCCGTGTGCTCCTCCGTTCGGAGGGAGCGTTTAGTGTTCCCGTTGACCGTGATTACTCCTCTAGGGCCTGGCATCTTGAGCTTGAGGTATGCATAGTGCGGTACAGCGTTGAATTTTTCGAATGCGGTTCACCCGAGCAGTGCGTGATAGCCACTATGGAACGGGACTATGTCGAAGATTAACTCCTCGCTTCAGAAGTTATCCAGAGATCCGAAGACCACTTCCAGTGTAACTGAGCCTGTACAGTTGGCTTCTACACCTGGTATGACGCCCTTAAAGGTCGTTTTGGTGGGCTTGATCCTCGAGGGATCTATGCCCATCTTTCGCACTGTATCCTGGTAAAGCAGGTTCAGGCTGCTGCCGCCGTCCATGAGGACTCTTGTGAGATGAAATCCGTCAATGATTGGGTCTAGAACCAATGCGGCGAAGCCGCCGTGACCGATGCTAGTGGGGTGGTCCCTTCAATCAAAGGTGATCGGGAAGGAGGACCATGGGTTGAACTTTGGGGCGACCGGCTCCATCGCATATACGTCCCATAACGCACGCTTCCGCTCCCTCTTGGGGATGTGGGTTGCGTATATCATGTTCACCGTCCGCACTTGTGGGGGAAATCCCTTCTGTCCACTGTTGTTCGGCGGCCTGGGCTCCTCCTCGTCGTCGCTATGCAGCCCCTTGTCTTACTTTTCAGCTCTTAACTTGCCTGCCTGCTTGAACACCCAACAATCTCTGTTGGTGTGATTGGCTGGCTTTTCGGGGGTGCCATGTATCTGGCACAAGTGGTCGAGTATTCGGTCCAAACTGGACAGGCCCTGAGTTTTTCTTTTGAATGGCTGTTTCCGTTGACCGGATTTGTAGCCTCGGAATCCGGCATTAACTGTCGTATCCTCGTTGCTGTCGCTGTTAATGCGGCGCTTTTGTTTGTTCCGACGCGACCTATCACTTTTGTCCTTGGTATTCGAATTACCAGTGTTCTTGGTTAAGTTGTTACTGCGAGATAGCCAGCTGTCTTCTCCCGCGCAAAAGCGGGTCATGAGTGTCGTGAGGGCTGCCATAGATTTCGGCTTTTCCTATCCCAGGTGCCGGGCCAGCCACTCGTCACGGATATTATGCTTGAAGGCCGCTAAGGCCTCTGCGTCCGGACAGTTGACTATCTGGTTTTTCTTTGTTAGGAACCGTGTCCAGAATTGCCTGGCCGATTCTTCTGGCTGCTGAATTATGTGGCTTAGGTAATCGGTGTCCGGTGGTCGCACATAGGTGCCCTGGAAGTTGTCAAGGAATGCGCCTTCCAGGTCCTCCCAAGAACCGGTTGAGTTTGCTGGCAAGCTGTTAAGCCAATGCCGGGCCGGTCCCTTAAGTTTGAGTGGGAGGTATTTGATGGCGTGTAGATCATCGCCGCGGGCCATGTGGATATGAAGGAGATAATCCTCGATCCATACCGCAGGATCTGTTGTGCCATTGTACGATTCGATGTTTACGGGTTTAAAGCCCTCAGGGATTTTATGATCCGTTACTTCATCTGTGAAGCATAGTGGGTGTGCGGCGCCTCTGTATTGGGCTATATCACAATCGAAGGAGCTTTGTCTGTTGAGTTCGGCCCGGCCGGATTCATTGCGTCCGGAGTGACGATCACCGTCACGTGCCGTGGGGCGCCTGCGCGATTCGTAGATCGATCTTGTTTGCCTTGCCTTGTCCTCCAGGATGTCGCGCAGGTCGGGAGCATTTTCCCGTGCCTTAGTATGCTTGACGCGGTGCCGGGGCCTGGCTTGAGTGGAGGGCCAAGAGGCCTCTCTGTCGCGGCCACGAGGTGGCCGGTCAGCCATGTCATGCGCTGGTGATGTAGGTGCTTCCTCCTCTAGTCGGGGTAGCAGCCTGCGCTTTGGGTAACTCTTGGAGGGGCGTTCGAGTTCATACTCTTCGGCCGCAAGGACTTCAGTCCATCTGTCAGCTAGCAAATCCTGATCAGCTCTAAGCTGTTGCCGCTTTTTCTTGAGGCTGCTTGCCGTGGCCATGAGCCTGCGTTTAAAACGCTCTTGTTCGGCAAGATCCTCTGGCACGACGAACTCGTCGTCGTTGAGGCTTGCCTCGTCTTCGGAGGGAGGCGTATAATTATCGTCCTCAACTTCTTGGTCCGCCGCCCTCTCGTGAGGGCTGGCTTCTCTGTCCCCCTGTGCCGAATTTTGCTGGAGGGGGTGTTCTTCGGCGCTATCCAGAGTAGTATTATCTCCCGTGCCGGAATCACCGTTTTTTCTTTGGCGGGATTTAGAGCGGCGCCGCTGACGCCGGCGCTTGGGCTGTTTCTTAGAGGTATCGTCCACCGCTGTTCCATCGCCATCTCCATCCTTTGGAGTGTCCACCATATATATGTCATATGACGAGGTGGGCTTCCAACGCCCTACAGGTGCTGGTTCTTGTTCATCTCCTGCATCGTCGTCCATGCCGTCGATGTCTTCGGAGTCGAAGTCAAGCATGTCGGTTAAGTCGTCGACAGTGGCTATGAAGTGGGTGGTGGGTGGGTTTTGAATTTCTTCGTCGTCCGTATCCCAACCTTGCTGACCGTAGTCTGGCCAGGGCTCTCCTGATAAAGAGAGAGTCTTTAGAGAATTCAGGATGTCGCCGAAGGGCGAGTGCTGAAAGATGTCCGCGGCGGTGAACTACATTATCAGCGCCCAATCGGATTCGATCGGCGGGGGCGTGGGGGGCTCGGAGTTCGGAGAGGCCGGCTCCTCGGAGTCACGGGCCATGCGGAGTACGGGGCTGGAGTTTGGCTCGATCGCCTCTGAGATCGCAGCCCCTGAGGCAGCGACCAACCACTGATCCTCGATTGGCGCAGTGGGCTCCGAATCACTGGTCGGAACCGATGCGTGTGCGGCCTCCAAGGCGCTGTTCGGCGGCAGAGCTATATCGTGCCCATCGAGACAGTGCGTCACGCTTGGCTGTGGCTCGAATTCGTCAAAGATCAAGTCCCCGCGGATGTCAGCCCTGTAGTTTAGGCTTCCAAACCTGACCTGATGGCCAGGGGCATAACTTTCGATCTGCTCAAGGTGACCAAGCGAGTTGGGCCGCAGTGTGAAGCGGCCGAAGACGAAGATCTGTCCGGGGAGAAAATCTCACCCTGGACTGCATCGTGGTTGATGATAGAAGAAGCCATCGGGCCTGAAAGTGACGACACAGAGGAACTCTCAATGAAAGCACCAATGTCGGTGTCAAAACCGGCGGATCTCGGGTAGGGGGTCCCGAACTGTGCGTCTAGGCCGGATGGTAACAGGAGACAAGGGACACAATGTTTTACCTAGGTTCGGGCCCTCTTGATGGAGGTAAAACCCTACGTCTTGCTTGATTAATATTGATGATATGGGTAGTACAAGAGTAGATCTACCACGAGATCAAGGAGGCTAAACCCTAGAAGCTAGCCTATGGTATGATTGTTGTATGATGAAGTTGTCCTACGGACTAAAACCCTCCGGTTTATATAGACACCGGAGAGGGTTAGGGTTACACAAAGTCGGTTACAATGGTAGGAGGTCTTGAATATCCGCATCGCCAAGCTTGCCTTCCACGCCAAGGAAAGTCCCATCCGGACACGGGACGGAGTCTTCAATCTTGTATGTTCATAGTCCTGGAGTCCGGCTGAAGGTATAGTCCGGCTACCCGAACACCCCCTAATCCAGGACTCCCTCACCCTGTTATGCCTACTTGCAGCTTAAAATGCCGGGTTATAAGGGCACCATCACAGTGCATGGCAGTCATAAGGTGGCCTTGGAATGTGAGGAAGGAGATGCGGCTTATGCTGAATCAGTTTGTGCAACGGAGGAGATGAAATTTTACAAAGACAATGTTGACCCAGCGGACATGATGTCCTTGAAGAAACCAACCACTGAGCATGATCCTTCGTTAAAATTTAAATCGGCGGACGATACTAAGATGGTTGATTTCGTCCCTGGCGACTCATCTAAGCAGTTCAGCATCAGCGCTAATATGGATCCGAAATAGGAAAGCACGCTCATCGAGTTCATCCGTGAGAACCGGGACATCTTTTCATGGAAGCCTTCAGACACGCCAGGTGTACCGAGGGAACGCGCTGAGCACACTCTTAATATTGATCCAATGTTTAAACTGGTCAAGCAATTTCTTCGCCGGTTTAACGAGGAGAGGTGCAAGGCCATTGGTGAGGAAGTGGCCCGGCTTTTGGTGGCCGAGTTTCTCATTGAAGTTTTTCATCCTGAGTGATTGGCTAATCTAGTGCTGGTACTAAAAAAGAACTGCACTTGGCGAATGCGTGTGGATTACACGGATGTAAATAAGGCTTGTCCGGCTGATCCGTTCGCTCTCCCTCGTATTGATCAAATCATTGATGTTACGGCGGGTTGTGAGCGTTTGAGTTTTTTGGATGCTTATTCTGGTTATCATCAGATCAAGATGGCAGTTAAGGACTAGGAGAAGACAACTTTCATTACTCCATTTGGAGCCTTCTGCTATGTGTCTATGCCTTTTGGGCTCAAGAGCGCCCAGGAAACTTATTAGCGGTGTGTACAAAATTGCCTTCACAATCAGATTGGGCGCAATGTTCATGCTTATGTACATGACATTGTGGTGAAGTCAAGAGAGAAAGAGACCTTGATTAAGGGTTTGAAAGAGACATTTGACAATCTCCGGGTCTACAAGATGATGCTTAACCCGGCCAAATGTGTCTTTGGTGTGCCAGCAGGCAAGCTCTTGGGATTTCTGGTTTCTAACAGAGGCATTGAAGCTAACCTGGAGAAGATCAGAGCCATTACGTCTTTGGCTAAACCGGCATGTGTCAATGATGTTTAGCGACTGGCGGGTCGTATTGCGGCTTTGAGTCGGTTCATAAGCCGACTAGGTGAGAAGGCTATTCCCCTTTACCAGATGATGAAAAAGACGGATCACTTTGTTTGGAGTGATGTTGCTGATCAGGCGTTTGAGGATCTGAAGAAACAGTTGGCTGAGCCGCCCGCTTGTTGCCCCTATTGATTAAGAGCCTTTGTTGTTATACGTGGCTGCTAATAGCTGGGCCGTCAGTGTAGCCATTGTGGTGGAAAGGAAGAAGGCAGGCAAAGAATATCCGGTTCAACGGACGGTTTATTATATCAGTGAGATGCTTATCGAGTCCAAACAGAGATATCCACACTGGTAGAAGCTTGTATATGGGGTTTTTATGGCAAGCCGGAAGCTTAAGCAATATTTTCAAGGTCATCCTATCACTGTGGTAAGTTCTAGTCCTTTAGAGAAGCCATAGGCCGGGTTGCTAAATGGGCCATTGAGCTCGGTCCTCACGGTTTAAAGTATGTGCCACACACGACCATCAAGTCCCAAGCACTGGTGGATTTCATCAATGATTGGACAGATTTGCAGGCGCCTCAGGAAAAGCCGGATAACACATATTGGACTATTCACTTTGATGGATCCATACAACTGGAGGGCTCGGGGGCTAGAGTTGTTTTGACTTCCACACGAGGTGACAAGTTTTCCTATGTTCTCCGGTTAATGTTCCCCTGTACTAACAATGCAACAGAGTATGAGGCCTTACTCCATGGCCTTCGGATGGCTAAGGAGATGAGCTTAAGCCGGGTGAGGTGCTTTGGCGATTTAGATCTGGTGGCTCAGCAAGTTTCTAGCACTTGGGATTCCAAGGATCCTCTTATGGCGGCTTATCCCCGGGAGGTTGATGCCATTGCAGCATTTCAAGGGTTGCCAAGTTGAACATATTGATCACCGAAAGAACGAGGTGGCTGATACCTTAAGCCGGCTAGGATCTCAGCGTAAGCCGATGCTGCCCAATATGTTTTTGGATATTCTGCTTAACCCGTTTGTGAAAGTGCCTACAGAGGAGGACCTTGTTGTTCCTGACCCGGAAACATAATTGGTGACGGCTCTCCATCCTATTCCTGATTGGACGGTTCCGTATTTGGCTTACATGACCCAGGGTGAGTTGCGAGAGGATGAGGTCTTGGCCAGACAGATAACCCGACGGTCTAAGTCAATGACGATTGTCAATGGAGAGTTGCACCATCGCAGCACTACAGGAGCGTTTCAACGTTGCGTCTCTCCTGAAGAAGGCTGTGAGATTTTACGAGAAATCCACGAAGGAGATTGTGGTCATCACGCCGGCTCTAAATCTCTGGTAGCCAAGGCTTTCCGTCATGGGTTTTATTGGTTAACGGCTCATGCTGATGCTGAGGATTTGGCAAGCAGATGTGACGGCTGACAGAAATTTGCACGACGAGCTCATGTGTTGTCTCAACAACTGAGGATGATTCCAATTGAAAGTGCAACTATCCCTAGGTAGTTTTGGTAATTCATAACAACATATAGCTCATTGAGCTAATACTATTCCAAGATGATTATTTCAGGAAAGCTCAATGATTGGCATGGCGTGGATGTGAAAGTGGAACCCTCAAAATGTTAAGGACAAAGGATTGGCTCAAGCTCAAAAGCTCAAGACTCTTCATTTTATATTTTAGTGATCCAAGATCACATTGAGTCCATAGGAAAAGCCAATACTATCAAGGAGGGATGAGGTGTTGCTTAATGAGCCTCTTGCTCCATGTGCTTAATGATATGCTCCAAAACCCTCAACTACTTTCCCATATCCACATATGACCTAAACTCTAAGCCAAACTCGGTCCTACCGATTTTTCCTATCCGGCGCCACCGAGTTTCAGTTGTCATTAGCCACTGCCAAACCCTAGCAATTCGGTCCTACCGATAAGGATCTCGGTCCCACCGAGATGGGGTTGCAAACTCTCTGTTTCCCTTTCGTAACTTTTCGGTCCCACCGAAAGAGCGAATCGGTCCCACCGAGATTGCAATGTAAACTCAGTGTTTCCCCTTTGTAACTTTTCGGTCTCACCGAGTTCCACTCGGTCTCACCGAAAGAGCAAATCAGTCCCACCGAGTTTGCCTGACCAACTCTCTGGTTAGCTAATTACCAGACTCGGTCCCACCGAGTTTGTGTAATCGGTCTCACCGAGATTACGTTATGCCCAAACCCTAACCGAATCGGTCCTACCGAGTTGCATGTCAGTCCCACCGAAATTCCTAACGGTCACTAGGTTTACTACTTCGGTCAGACCGAGTTTATTTATTCAGTCCCACTGAGATTGGAAATCTGTGTAACGGTTGGATTTTGAGTGGAGGCTATATATACCCCTCCACCTCCTTCTCATTCGATGAGAGAGCCATCAGAACACACACATCATTCCTACTCATATGTTCTGAGAGAAAACCACCTACTCATGTGTTGAGACCAAGACATTCCATTCCTACCATATGAATCTTGATCTCTAGCCTTCCCAAGTTGCTTTCCACTCAAATCTTCTTTCCACCAAATCCAAATCCTATGAGAGAGAGTTGAGTGTTGGGGAGACTATCGTTTGAAGCACAAGAGCAAGGAGTTCATTACCTACACACCATTTGTTACTTCTTGGAGAGTGGTGTCTCCTAGATTGGCTATGTGTCACTTGGGAGCCTCCGACAAGATTGTGGAGTTGAACCAAGGAGTTTGTAAGGGCAAGGAGATCGCCTACTTCGTGAAGATCTACCGATAGTGAGGCAAGTCCTTCGTGGGCGTTGGCCATGGTGGGATAGAAAAGGTTGCTTCTTCGTGGACCCTTTGTGGGTGGTTGCTTCTTCGTGGACCCTTCGTGGGTGGAGCCCTCCGTGGACTCGTGCAACCGTTACCCTTGGGTGGAGCCCTGTGTGGACTCGCGCAACCGTTACCCTTCGTGGGTTGAAGTCTCCATCAACATGGATGTAGGATAGCACCACCTATCCGAACCACGGGAAAAACATCCGTGTCTCCAATAGCGTTTGAATTCTCCAAACCCTTCCCTTTACATTCTTGCAAGTTGCATGCTTTACTTTCCGCTGCCAATATACTCTTTGCATGCTTGCTTGAATTATGTGATGATTGCTTGACTTATCCTAAAATAGCTAAAATCTGCCAAGAACTAAAATTGGTAAAAGGTTAAGTTTTTATTTGGTCAAGTAGTCTAATCACCCCCCCCTCTAGACATACTTTCGATCCTACAAGTGGTATCAGAGCTTTGGTCTCCATTTGCTTGATCTCCATAGCTTTTGGTGGTCATAGCCTTGGTTTCACAACCTAGGAGAGTATGGCGTCTAGCGAGGGAAATTATCACCGTAGAGGTCCTTACTTTGATGGTACTAATTTTGCTAGTTGGAAGCATAAGATGAAAATGCATATTCTTGGACATAACCCCGCCGTTTGGGCTATTGTGTGTGTTGGTGTGCAAGGTGACTTCTTTGATGGGAAAGAACCAAACCGTGAAGCTACCGCGGATGAGTTGAAGATGTTGCAATACAATGCTCAAGCTTGTGATATTCTCTTCAACGGATTGTGCCCCGAAGAATTCAACAAAATCAGCTGCCTTGAGAATGCAAAGGAAATTTGGGACACTTTGATTGATATGCACGAAGGTACCAACTCCGTCAAGGAATCCAAGTTGGATGTGCTTCAAAGCCAACTTGACAAGTTCAAGATGAAGGATGGTGAAAGTGTCGCTGAAATGTACTCTAGGCTTTCTCTCATCACAAATGAGATTGCCGGTTTAGGAAGTGAAGAGATGACCGATAAATTCATCATCAAGAAGATCCTAAGAGCCTTGGATGGAAAATATGATACCGTGTGCACATTGATCCAAATGATGCCCGATTACAAAGATCTCAAGCCAACGGAGGTGATTGGAAGGATTGTTGCTCATGAGATGTCACTTAAGGATAAAGAGGAACTTCACAACAAATCAAGTGGTGCCTACGAAGCCTCATGTGAAGCCCCTATATCATCAAGTGAGAAACAAGACTTCAATGAAGAATTGAGCTTAATGGTGAAGAACTTCAACAAGTTCTACAAGAGTAGAAGCAAAGATAGAAGCTCCAAGTCAAGGTCCTACAATGACAAAAGATCTTCTAGTCGAGAGCGAAACTGTTACAATTGTGGAAGACCCGGACACTATTCAAATGAGTGTACGGCTCCCTACAAGAGAAGAGAAGATTCTCCAAAAAGAAGAAGCAAAGGATCACCACCAAGAGAGAGAAGGAGTAGAGATGATTGTTATGAACGAAGATACTCACGGAGAAGCAAGGATTCGGAAAGGAAGGAAAAATCATCAAGGAGCTATACAAGACGAAGACATCAAGCTCATGTTGGTGAATGGGTATCCGGCTCCGACTCCGACAGCCACTCTGAGAGAAGTTATCACTCCGACTCCGAAGATACTCAAGAGGAAGGTGTTGCCGGTCTAGCACTTGTGTCAACCAACTCCTACGACATATTTGACTCACCAAATGAAGGGATTGGAAGATGCTTCATGGCCAAAGGTCCTAAGGTAACACACCCCGAGTATGTTGATTTCAATAGTGATGAAGATGACTTGTTAGGTGATGATTTGCTTGGTGACAACTCTAGTGATGAATACTATGATGAACGACCAATTAATCATGTTAATCAAGATAAAACGAATGACAATGATAAGGAGAAGATTGAGGCTCTAACTAAAGAACTAAAAACTCTTAAGTTAGCTCATGACACTATCTTCGAAGATCATCGAGAACTTTTAAGGGCTCATGAGAAGCTACGCTTTGAAAAGCTCAATCTTGAGCAAGAGCATGAGTTCTCAAAGGAAATCAATGATGATCTCCGCAAGAAAAGTTCTTCTTACATTGCCAAGCGTTTACTCTTATCCACTTACATGCCTCAAGTCAAATCTAAAAAGAAAGATTCCTCCTCTAGTAGTAACAATGATCATGCTAAATCCAATATTGTTGCTTCTAGTAGTTCTCTTGATTCCACTAATGATTCTCTTAGCCAAGTTACACTTGAGCAAGAAAATAGCTTATTGAAGGGAATTATAGAGAAAGGAGTGTACAAGAGCCTTGCCGGGAGTAAGCAATTCGAGGAAATTGTGCGCAAGCAAGGAATGCACCGGAAGAATCAAGGTGTTGGTTTTGAACGAAAGTTCAATGCCAATGGAGTTGAATGGGAAGAAGATCAATACCCCAAGACAAAGTTTGTCCCTCAACAAGAGAAGTATACTTCTTTCAAAGGGACACAAGCTCAAGATGATCTTCCACCACAAGACTACGAGCAAAAAGGCAAGGACAAGCTTCAAGAGGAAATTGATGCATTTGAAGAAGCTCCAAAGACCTTAGTCAAGTGGATTCCCAAGACTACTTCAAGTTCCACTTCATCAAGTACGACTACAACTCCAAGGATTCCCATCAAGATGATGTGGATCCAAAAGAAGAAGAACTAGAGAGTTCTCGAGGGTGACTCCGCCAACATACTTCACTCTCATCATTTTGGCAAGAACAAGTGCAATCAACTTCCACATCTTGCACTAGTTCAAGGAGTCACAAACCCTCTTGTTGGTAAGACAAGGGACAAGGTAACCTAAAAGTTTTCATGGACATCATATTTTGTGTGCATCACTCTATGTCTATGGATATCCTTGTTTGTTCCTTGTGGGACTAACCCATGTAGGTATTGAAAGTGCAATTCACTCAAAAGGATAGCTCCAAGAGATCTACATCAACATTGAGCATCCACATCTTCAATATCTACATGAAGTCATCATCGACAAAACCCAAGGTTAGTTCATCCCTCTTAGGGGGGATATCACATCTAGGGGGAGCTTTACTCTAAGACTTGAGCTAAAGCAACTCTAAAGATGTGAACAAAACAATGCTTTATGTAAAAGTGGTAACCCCACTTGAGCTTAAACGATGAGTATGACCTACGATCAAGTGTTCTCACTTGACTCCTAAGTCAATATACTCATATATAGATGACCTAGTCATCGCAAATTGCTTGATAGATGGTAGAATTGGTTGTGCATGCTTTGCCACATATTTCATTTGCTATCTTATTGTGTGAGCATGTTGGTTGCATATTTTGCTCATTCAAGGACATCCACTTGTTGTTTTGATTGTTTGGCTTTATCTTCTTTTGCCAAGTGGATGGACAAGAATGCCTAAGAACCTCCTCTAGCTATCTATGCTTTTCTCGTCTCAAACTCTATTCATGCTGCATCACAAAATTTGATCAAGTCAGATTTGAACCACTCTGTGTGAGGAGCGCTCGGAGTCCCCGATTCGTCATAGACTTAAACTTCCAAAACCTCTTTATGAATCTCGGTCTGACCGATACTCCATTTTCGGTCCTACCGAGTTCATTAAGTTGATCTAGGTTTTTGATCTCGGTGCAACCGATTTGAACTTTTCGGTCACACCGAGTTGCAATAACTGTACACAGTTTTGCATCTCGGTGCCATCGAGTTGTTCCACTCGGTCACACCGACAGGATCGGGCTATATATAGTGACGGGCAGAATTTTGGAAATTTCTCAGAAACCTCCTCGCCCGCGCGATAGCCTGCTCTGCCCTCGAGGTCTCCGGATCGTCTCCTCGCTGCCAGCAGCGTCCAGTCGCTGGTCTTCGCCACCGTCAACGGATTTCTGCCCCGCCGTTGCCGCCGTAGCAAGTCCACGCCGAACTAGGGTATGGACTTGATCATTGTGCTATTCCTTAATCTGATTCCTAGCACATTGTGATCATCATGAATCTTGCCACGATTGATAAACTTCTATCCAGTCAAAACGCTTGTAGATTAGGTTTAATTCGAAAATTTTAGAGTTAGGTTTCCGCTGAAACCATCTCGGACCCACCGAGTTGAAAAACTCGGTCCCACCGATCTGGCTCTTACCATTGCACAAGTTAAACTCGTTCTAACCGAGAATAACTTATCGGTGCGACCGATTTTGGAATTCTGTGAAACCCTAGCAGTCTCGGTGCCACCGAACTATGACTCGGTCTGACCGAGTTCACCAGTTCTGGTGCCAAAACTGCTTCGGTGTCACCGAGTTTGAAAATCGGTAGATCCGAGATGCTTTTTGTGGAAAACTAAAACTAAGTTTTTGAATTAATCTTTTGCAAAAATCTCTGCTTTTTGTGATGCTCATCCACTCTATCTCTTCTATAATCTATTCACAGGGTCAGCAGTCAGTTTGCAACATGTCTGATCAAAGTGACAGCCAGAACCTCTCAGAGCAATAAGTTGTGATGAGTGAGGGCACTAGCCCCTCAAGTTCTTCTGATGATGGCAGCAGGAGCACACCCAGCAATCTGCCTAAGGCTGCCACACGTCAAAGGAAGAAGAGAATGTCTGATTCTGAGGATGAAGACTATGTGGCAGAGGAAGAGGCCACTTCCAAGAGGGTTGAGCCAGCTCAAGGCTCAAAGCCAGGCCTGAAAATCAAGAGGCCAGCAGGCAGGCAGCCCATGTCAAAAGCTAGAGCATCAACTGAGAAGCCTGCACCTGCTCCCATTGAGCCCATTGCTGCTGAGGGTAAGAAGAGGAAAGAGAGAGTAAAGAAGACTGTAGCCAAAGTGCTTAGGAGAGCCTCCATCATGGTAGAAGAGGAGGAGGAAGAAGAGGTTGCTGCACCAGCACCCAAGGCAGCCAAACTTATGGGAGATGCCATAAGGTCAGGGAGAGCTGCATCCAAGCCCAAGGAAGCTCCTAAGGATGCACCTAAGCCTAAGACAGCTCCCAAGAGAAACACAAGGAGTATACCTGCTGCAGAAAAGAACAAGGCCCCAGTGCCTGAAGCTATTGAAGAAGAGGAAGAGAGTGTCCTTCGGAAGCTCAAGCCCAAGATCTCAGACCACCACGATGCTCATCCTGTGGCTGAGGACATGAAGCTCAGGAGAGACTCAGGGCTCAGGAAATGGAGAGAAGCAGATCCATATGCTTCTAGGATAAGGACTGCTTTGGACTACAGATTTCACACAAAGGAGCAACAAGATTTTTATGAGACTGTTTTGCTTGACAAGAAGCCAATCGTTTGCGACATGAGATGGGTCGACTGGACCTATATCAAGGAGAATGAAGAGCACTATCCAGGAGTTCAGGAGAGCTTCAGAGCGTGTGGAGTAGAGGACTTTGTTGGGCAGAAGCTCACAAAGTGGAACGAGGAACTCATCATGCAGTTCTACTCCACAGCTCACTTTTATCCAAATGGCAGGATTACTTGGATGTCTGAGGGTATAAGGTACCAATCTACAGTGGCTGAGTGGGCACAGATCATCAATGCCCCAGAAGAGCAAGATGAGGACTTGGACATCTATGCCAAGAAGAAAATGGACCATAACTCCATGTCCAACATGTATAAGGAAATTCCCAGTGAAGCTCTTAACACATTCAAGTTTGGGTCAGTGCACTATCTGCTCTCAGGATTGCCTACTATCAATTGGATACTAAGGCACACTCTGTTGCCTAAGTCTGGAGATCACAAGATGATCAGAGGCCACGCGATCAACCTGCTTCATGTCTTTGACGTGCCTCAGAAATTCAAGGTCATGAGTCTCATCGTGGAAACCATTAAGAGGACAGCTGCAGATCAAAAGAGGAGCTGTGGATATGCCCCTCAGATTCAGGAGCTCATCAACTCCAAGATGGGCACGGGCATATATCTTTTGGATAAGGAACACCTGCCCATCCGTCCAGATTTTGAGAACAATGAAGTTGTGATGACAGAGAATGAGCCATCGTCTGCACAAGCATTTTCAAAGAAGGAGAAGGCGAAGAAGGAGAAAGCTGCCAGGATGCCTACTCAAGAGGAGGCATCTGAGTACTTCTTGAAGACCAAACAAGAGCAGCTCAGTTACTTGATTGCATCCTCA
Organism: Triticum urartu; assembly: GCF_003073215.2. NCBI lineage: Eukaryota > Viridiplantae > Streptophyta > Magnoliopsida > Poales > Poaceae > Triticum > Triticum urartu. Next base: position 514,291,537 of record NC_053024.1, on the reverse strand, counting down.
CTGAGAATTGAGCAAAGTCTAGCCAACCTCACCAAAAATCAGCAGAGCCTAGAGAGGATCATGGAACAGAAGTTCTATGACTTGGATGTCAAGGTAACAGAAGTCCAGTCTGTAGTGGAGCAGCTCCAGGAGGACATGAATGAGAGGAGAGGCAGGACCACAACTCATGCTTTTTCTAGAGTGCCACGAGGCCCGAGGTCGTCTGCACTGCCAGTTGCTGACACCAGAGCTACAACGTCTGCACCAGCCACAGCCTCAGCTCCAGCGTCTACCTCAGCTCCAACTCCAGCGACTACTTCAGCATCTACAGAAGCCTTTGTCCTTGGAGTGATCCGGACTCCACCACCACCTGAAGATCAAGCCTGAGCGACGAATTAGCACTATGCATTTTCTAGGAACTTTTTGGTAACTTGTTGCCAAAGGGGGAGAAGATGTATAGATCATAGGCTTCGAGAGAGAGAGTGTTGCTTTTCTCTCTTGTTTTATTTGGTGGTCTTTTCGAACCTTTTTCTGCTGTTGAGTGCTTGATACTATGTCATTATTTGTGAGACATCGATGATCATGTGTTTGATCATAAGCTACACTTAATGTTTGCTTAATGCTTGCTTAAATATTATCATGCTATCTATCGCTTGTGATCATTCACTATTCTTGGTGATGAGTGCATGTATTTCATTCTTATCATTTTGAGCGCTCCACCAAGATGTATGTGACACGGAAGAGTAACCCATGACTCTAACTCTTTGTGCATTTGCAGTCCAAAGCAAATTTTATATATGCACAAATTTAGGGGGAGCTCTTACTTATCACATACTTCTCAAAGCGACGATATACTTCATGCTTATTATCATTTGTCGAAGCTTTGATCTATATGTTGTCATCAATTACCAAAAACGGGGAGATTGAAAGTGCAACTATCCCTAGGTGGTTTTGGTAATTCATAACAACATATAGCTCATTGAGCTAATACTATTCCAAGATGATTATTTCAGGAAAGCTCAATGATTGGCATGGCGTGGATGTGAAAGTGGAACCCTCAAAATGTTAAGGACAAAGGATTGGCTCAAGCTCAAAAGCTCAAGACTCTTCATTTTATATTTTAGTGATCCAAGATCACATTGAGTCCATAGGAAAAGCCAATACTATCAAGGAGGGATGAGGTGTTGCTTAATGAGCCTCTTGCTCCATGTGCTTAATGATATGCTCCAAAACCCTCAACTACTTTCCCATATCCACATATGACCTAAACTCTAAGCCAAACTCGGTCCTACCGATTTTTCCTATCCGGCGCCACCGAGTTTCAATTGTCATTAGCCACTGCCAAACCCTAGCAATTCGGTCCTACCGATAAGGATCTCGGTCCCACCGAGATGGGGTTGCAAACTCTCTGTTTCCCTTTCGTAACTTTTCGGTCCCACCGAAAGAGCGAATCGGTCCCACCGAGATTGCAATGTAAACTCAGTGTTTCCCCTTTGTAACTTTTCGGTCTCACCGAGTTCCACTCGGTCTCACCGAAAGAGCAAATCGGTCCCACCGAGTTTGCCTGACCAACTCTCTGGTTAGCTAATTACCAGACTCGGTCTCACCGAGTTTGTGTAATCGGTCTCACCGAGATTACGTTATGCCCAAACCCTAACCGAATCGGTCCTACCGAGTTGCATGTCAGTCCCACCGAAATTCCTAACGGTCACTAGGTTTACTACTTCGGTCAGACCGAGTTTATTTATTCGGTCCCACCGATATTGGAAATCTGTGTAATGGTTGGATTTTGAGTGGAGGCTATATATACCCCTCCACCTCCTTCTCATTCGATGAGAGAGCCATCAGAACACACACATCATTCCTACTCATATCTTCTGAGAGAAAACCACCTACTCATGTGTTGAGACCAAAACATTCCATTCCTACCATATGAATCTTGATCTCTAGCCTTCCCAAGTTGCTTTCCACTCAAATCTTCTTTCCACCAAATCCAAATCCTATGAGAGAGAGTTGAGTGTTAGGGAGACTATCATTTGAAGCACAAGAGCAAGGAGTTCATTACCTACACACCATTTGTTACTTCTTGGAGAGTGGTGTCTCCTAGATTGGCTAGGTGTCACTTGGGAGCCTCCGACAAGATTGTGGAGTTGAACCAAGGAGTTTGTAAGGGCAAGGAGATCGCCTACTTCGTGAAGATCTACCGCTAGTGAGGCAAGTCCTTCGTGGGCGTTGGCCATGGTGGGATAGACAAGGTTGCTTCTTCGTGGACCCTTTGTGGGTGGTTGCTTCTTCGTGGACCCTTCGTGGGTGGAGCCCTCCGTGGACTCGCGCAACCTTTGCCCTTGGGTGGAGCCCTGTGTGGACTCGCGCAACCGTTACCCTTCGTGGGTTGAAGTCTCCATCAACGTGGATGTAGGATAGCACCACCTATCCGAACCACGGGAAAAACATCCGTGTCTCCAATAGCGTTTGAATTCTCCAAACCCTTCCCTTTACATTCTTGCAAGTTGCATGCTTTACTTTCCGCTGCCAATATACTCTTTGCATGCTTGCTTGAATTATGTGATGATTGCTTGACTTATCCTAAAATAGCTAAAATCTGCCAAGAACTAAAATTGGGAAAAGGTTAAGTTTTTATTTGGTCAAGTAGTCAAATCACCCCCCTCTAGACATACTTTCGATCCTACACAATTACTTAACCTTTTGCAACTTGGGGGCTTGATATGGTTGGGCCTTTCAAAAGGTCCAAGGATAAGAAGACCCACATCTTGGTGGTGGTTGATAAGTTTACTAAGTGGGTTGAAGCAGAGCCGGTTAGTAAATGTGATGCGGCAACGGTGGTTCAATTCATGAAGAAGGTGATCTTCCGTTTTGGCTTTCCGCACAACATCATAACAGATAATGGCACTAATCTTTCTAAAGGTGCTATGGAAGAATTTTGTCAACGGGAGGATATCTGGCTTGATGTTTCCTCTGTAGCTCACCCTCAATCCAATGGATAGGCAGAACGAGCAAATCAGGAGATTCTGCGAGGTATCAAGCCCCGGCTTAAGGTTCCTTTACAGAGAACGCCAGGTTGTTGGGTGGAGGAGTTACCCTCAGTGTTATGGAGCATCAACACGACCCCCCAACAGATCTAGGGGTTACACACCTTTCTTCATGGTTTATGCGGAAGAGGCGGTTCTCCCTAGTGACATTAGTCACAATTCACCCTGGGTGGCGGCTTATGTTGAGGCTGACAATGAAAAGGCGCATCAAGACGCACTTGACTTATTGGACGAGGAGCGTGACCTCGCGGCAGCTCATTCGGCAATTTACCAGCAAGGCCTACGGCGTTATCAGAGCCACCGGGTCAAAACCAGAACCTTTCAAGAAGGCGACTTAGTGCTCCGGCTCATCCAAGATCAGGCAGATATGCACAAGCTATCACCACCTTGGGAAGGACCTTTTGTGGTCAGCAAGAACTTACAAAGGGGTCATACTACCTTAACGACATTCGAGACAACAAGGACTCACACACATCGAAGGAGGAGACCCGTCGGCCGTGGAACATCGCTCATCTTCGGCCCTACTATACTTGAGCCTCCGGCTCTCATGATGTACATAGTTATCTGATGTATATATTATAAGCAGTATAATAAAGCCGGCATCCCTGACAATTCAGGGCCTCTGTTGTTTCACTTTTTCAAAGATGAGTCATTATCATCATCATAAGAGGATTGACGCCCACAATTTCAAGGACCAAAGAGAGTTGGATGCACAGCACATCTCAAACATAGGTCCCTGATGATCATTTGGGGGCTTCCTGCTCATCGAGCATAGCTGTCAGTACCCTCTTGATCGACACAATGCCAAAGTTGATGTGATCACTTGGGGGCTTCCTGTTCATCGAGCATAGTTGTCGGTGCCCTCTTGATCGGCGCAAGGCCAAAAGTTTATATGGTCACTTGGGGGCTTCCTGTTCAAACATAGGTGTATTCACTAAAGAGAACATAGTTGTCGGTACCCTTTTGATTGGCTCAATTCCACGCTTGTAAGTATGTCATTTGGGGGCTTCCTGTTCAAACATAGGCGTATTCGACCAAAGAGATCATAGAGTTACTACCCTCTTGACCAGGTTTGTTCAAACATAGGCATATTTGACCGAAGAGAACAAACTCTGACCGGGTCGTCCTACCTGTAACACCAGTTGCTTCAACTCCATCAGGTCATCCTGATTGACCCACTAAACTCTTAATGATCAGTCTTTATGGCGTATTCGACCAAGATCTAAGCTCGATTAAGGTTCAATCGGCGGCTTGTCATGTCAGAGTGCGGTTTACAGAGTCAGATGGATCCAGGCTTCATAAGCCGCCTTCCTTGAAACTTGGATAAATCGGCCCATGATACTGTTACTCTGGTCTCGCGTACTCCTCATAAGTCTTTGAGCAAGACCAGACTTATCTAGGGTTCAAATGTCGATTGGGCACACTGTGAGTCAGGATCACGGCAGCACGAACAATCCAGTGGCTCCGGCTAGTTTCATTGAAGAAGACACTTTAATTTGACAATCTACAAAAGCCTTGAATTTATTTTGATTTCTTATTCGTATATGAGCTTTTCGTTGCTTTCCGGTTTTTTATAAGTCGGGCCCAGCTACCCTGTTTACGGCTCACATTGGAAGCACACTTTGGGTTTATACAACCCGTCGGGAGGACAAACTCTAAATCACCAAAGCGTAATGAATACCATAGTTGAAGTAATAGTTCTAACACCTCTAAATTGCACGAAGCAGATAAGCCGGCAGTTTAAGTATATATCATAGGTATGTTGTTTTCCTTAGCAGTTATCAGACCGGCCCTGGTTATGGACTATTCGTCCCCAGCGGCTTTCATTGGGTATCATGACCCGCCGGGCGGTAAGCCGCCAGGGCCCTTGTGTTTTCTTTGTGTGCAGGATTATAATAATTCAAATATGCATAAGTCAAAGACTATCATACAAAGAGTGGTTTTTTAAACCGATGGATCATCAGTGTTACGGAAAATAGAAAATGTGCATGATGGCACGGCCAATTCAAGTTTTAACATAGCTCCATGAGCTCCATGAGCCAACATAAGGTCAAGTGTTTTGTCAAAGCTTAAGTCTTTAAACCACCTGGCGGTTCACTCTTCTTGATCTTGCTGATGGGAGGCCTCCGGTTCACTCCTTGCCGGTTCTTCTTCCTCCTCCGCCGTCTAGAAGTTTGGTTTGGACCAGTCAAAGCCACGCAAGGAGAAGAATTCAGCTTCGTCGTCAATAAGATTGGATGGGTCAATATCATGGGGCGAAAGTGTGCTTATGAATTGGCGGAATTAAGTCCATCACTTTGTACACAGGCATATGCATCTTCTGATTATCCGCTTTGTAAGCCCGCTGATATTTGGAAAGATTGATCTCTTCAGCGATGACTGTTGCATGAGGACGAATCTCTTTGACATGGGTGGAAAAGTCTTGCTGATCGAAAGAGGTTCCATCTTCCTTTAAGCTAGGATACCCACTGGCCACATCTGCCGGGTCTAATCCCCATACCGAGGCTTTAGCATGGCTCAAGGCCGTCACAGTGCCGGCTCTTGCACAAGACCACTTTATCTCTTCGATTCTGGTGGGCAGGATGGATAATTTCTTTAGCACATCGCTTAACAGATTGGGTCCTTGATTAGCCGGGGAGATGGTAGCCAATGTACGTTGAGATCCAGTATATAATTGCTCAACAAGAGTATGAACCGCCTTGAGCTTCACAAGTGTGTCTTGGCTAAGGTTGCTGCTCCTGGGACCTGAGTAAGTTACAGATTGGTTAAATGGCGGCTTACATTATGGTGACAAGTACTCACTTTGGATGAATAACAAGGCAACTCACCGAAGATCACAGAAACCATCTGAGACACACGGTGTTTTAAGCCGGAGAGCTCAGTGGTCACCTCCTAAAGAGTTGCTTCTGCTTTCTTGGCCCACTACATTAAAGCAGTCTTTTCTTCAATCCAAGTCTTTTTCTTCGCCTTAAAGCTGGTCTTCAGCTTTTCCGATTCAGTCACACTAAACTGGAATTTCGACTCAGCTTTCCGGATCTCATTTTCTTAAGCCGCCAGTCAGGTCTTGGCATCATTCAGTTGAGATTCCAATTCAGCAGTTACAGCATGCATGCAGCACAGATTTATCAAATATATTTCATGGCTGATTACAACAATATAAGTCCCAAGCCCTTTGCAAGCAACAACACTTGGCACTTGGGGGCTAATGTCTATCAAAATAATTTTTCAAAGAAACAGCTCTTATGAATAAAGTCCCAAGCACTTTGCAAGCAACACTACTTGGTACTTGGGGGCTAATGCATATTGCTTGTATCTTAATAATAATGAGCCGGGTGTGTTGTAAACAATCTTAGCCGACTCATGGGGGCTATGAAATTAAGCTCTACTCTTTTACACAATGATCAATAGGACCGGCTCATTCATACTGATTAAACCGGCCCTTGGGGACTATGAATGCAAAATTACGCTATTTCAGCATCCGGTTTAGTTTTAAACCTGACTTGGAGGGAGTCTAGGACAGAAGCTTATGATTCTTCTAAGTCTACAGATTATTCATCCTTATCATAAATCAGAAGACTTGGGGGCTAGCAGGATATACATAACTTATGTTAGCCGAATGACATACCTCATACTTCTGGTGCATTTGTTTCACCATATCCATCTCAAGGTTGCGACTGGAATGAACTTGGTTAAGATAACCAGATAATACATCATTGACGGAAAGTTGCGAATAATCAGCGATGTCAAGCTTCAATTTCCACTTCTCAATGAACTCATCCTTCGCAAAGTGTTTGGCCAAGACAGTTGGATGTCCTAGTTCTTGAAAGCCAGTGCCAGTAATCATAACGTCTTCACCATGCTCTTCTGGCGGCTTAAATGGGTTGGATGACTCGGTGGGCACAGGATTGACATCCGTGCGGTCATGGGAAAGGTCAGGAATTTCAAGTACAGGGTCGGAGACAAAATCTTCTGGCTGTTTGTCAGAAACTTCAGGCGCAGAAACTTGTTGCTCCGGCTCAGCAAATTCAGGCGCCTCAGTTGGCTTGATAACTTTGGCCTTCTTGTTAGGTTTTGCTTGACCACTACAGGGTTTATGACAAGTTAGTACAAGTTTCAGAGTATGAAGAGGTACAAAATAAAATAAATTGTCATTACCCGAGAGCATTTCTAAAAGTCGGCAGCTCGGTTTGTGCTGAGTCGCTAGAGGAAGAACAGGCAAGCTCCTGGTCAGTTGGTTCAACAGAGTTAGGAGGAAGGCAGCTAAGACCCGCGACGAGTGGAAAGAGTTTAAAATTAAAAAGAACCTCATTTCGACCTTTTCGAGGAGCGGGAATGTTTGGTAAGCCAGAGGACAGCTCGTCACCTTCGCTGGTCCGGCTCAGATGGCGACTCTCGTGTTGTTATCGTTTCAAAAGAAAGTGAGGATCTAAATACGCCAAGGGTGTGAAAACCTTACTTTCCGGGTTACTCGCCGATGTTTCTGCCTTGGCAAAGGTACTGAGTCGGAGGAAATAGTAGTTACTTCTTCTTCAACTGCTTGGCTGGCTCCCGTGTCATCCTGGTAATAGTTAGTGTCAATAAAGTGGTTGAAAAACAAGCCAAGAGAGTCAAGGGCTACCTCCGACTCAGAGGTATCATCCAGCTTAAGCAGATCAGAGGTGCTTGATTTCTTCCTAGGTCTCTTGTTGGTCTTTTTGGCGGCTTTCGCGGTGATATGTCCATTTTGCATCATGCTTTTATATCGATATTTATTGCATTATGGGCTGTTACTACACATTATATCACAATACTTATGCATATCCTCTCTTATTTTACAAGGTTTACATAAAGAGGGAGAATGCCGGCAGTTGGGATTCAGGGCTGGAAAAGGAGCAAATATTAGAGACCTATTCTACACAGCTCCAAAAGTCCTGAAACTTCACGGAAGCTATTTCCAGAATATATAAAAAATACTGAGCGCAAGAAGTTCTAGAGGGGGGGGGCACACCCTGCCCACGAGGGTGGGGGCGCGCCCTACCCCCTGGGCGCGCCCCCTGCCTCGTGGGTCCCCTGGTGGCCCTCCGATGCCCATCTTCTGCTATATGGAGTCTTTCGTTGAGGAAAAAATCATAAGCAAGCTTTCAGGACGAGACTCCGCCGCCACGAGGCGGAACCAATCTAGGGCTCTGGCGGAGCTGTTCTGCCGGGGAAACTTCCCTTCGGGAGGGGGAAATCATCACCATTGTCATCACCAATGATAATCTCATCGGGAGGGGGTCAATCTTCATCAACATCTTCACCAGCACCATCTCATCTCAAACCCTAGTTCATCTCTTGTATCCAATCTTTGTATCCAAACCTCAGATTGGTACCTGTGGGTTGCTAGTAGTGTTGATTACTCCTTGTAGTTGATGCTAGTTGGTTTACTTGGTGGAAGATCATATGTTCATATCCATTATGCATATTAATACCCCTCTGATTATGAACATGAATATGCTTTGTGAGTAGTTACGTTTGTTCCCGAGGACATGGGAGAAGTCTTGCTATTAGTAGTCATGTGAATTTGGTATTCGTTCGATATTTTGATGAGATGTATGTTGTCATCCCTCTAATGGTGTCATGTGAACGTCGACTACATGACACTTCAACTTTGTTTGGGCCTAGAGGGAGGCATTGGGAAGTAATAAGTAGATGATGGGTTGCTAGAGTGGCAGAAGCTTAAACCCTAGTTTATGCGTTGCTTCGTAAGGGGCTGATTTGGATCCTTATGTTTCATGCTATGGTTAGGTTTTCCTTAATACTTCTGTTGTAGTTGTGGATTCTTGCAATAGGGGTTAATCATAAGTGGGATGCTTGTCCAAGTAAGGACAGTACCCAAGCACCGGTCCACCCACATATCAGATTATCAAAGTACCGAATGTGAATCATATGATCGTGATGAAAACTAGCTTGACAATAATTCTCATGTGTCCTCGGGAGCGCTTTACATCATATAAGAGTTTGTCCAGGCTTGTCCTTTGCTACAAAAAGGATTGCGCCATCTTTCTGCACCTTATTTACTTTTATTACTTGCTACTCGTTACAAATTACCTTATCACAAAACTATCTATTACCGATAGTTTCAGTGCTTGCAGAGAATACCTTAATGAAAATTGCTTATCATTTCCTTCTGATCCTCATTGGGTTCAACAATCTTACTTATCAAAAGGACTACGATAGATCCCCTATACTTGTGGGTCATCAAGACTCTTTTCTGGCGCTGTTGCCGGGGAGTGAAGCGTCTTTCGTAGGTGGGATTTGGTAAGGAAAAATTTATATAGTGTGCTGAAATTTACTGTCACTTGTTACTATGGAAAGTAATCCTTTGAGGGGCTTGTTCGGGGTATCTTCACCTCGACCGGTAGAGCAAATAGTTGCTCCTCAACCTAATCAACCTACTGAAAATGAAAATGTTTACTTTGAAATGCCTTCGGGTATGATAGAGAAACTGCTAGCTAATCCTTTTGCAGGAGATGGAACAATGCATCCCGACTTACACTTAATCTATGTTGATGCAGTTTGTGGATTATTTAAGCTTGCAGGTATTCCCGATGATGTTATCAATAAGAAGTTCTTCCCTTTATCTTTGAAGGGAGATGGATTGACATGGTATAGGCTATGTGATGCTATGGGATCATGGGACTACAAACGGTTGAAATTGGAATTCCATCAGAAGTTGTATCCTATGCATCTTGTTCATTGGGATCGTTATTATATATATAATTTTTGGCCTCTCGAAGGATAAAGCATCGCTCAAGCTTGGGGAGGCTTAAGTCATGTTATATTCATGCCCCAATCATGAGCTCTCAAGAGAAATGATTATTCAAAAAAATTTATGCTCAGCTTTCTGACAACAATCGCTCCATGCTCGATACTTCTTGTACTGGTTCCTTTATGATGAAGACTATTGAATACAAATGGAATTTATTGGAGAGAATTAAACGCAACTCTGAAGATTGGGGTCTCGACGAAGGTAAGGAGTCAGGTATAACACCTAAGTTTGATTGTGTTAAACCTTTTATGGATACCGATGTTTTCCGTAAATTTAGCACTAAATATGGACTTGACTCTAAGATAGTAGCTTCTTTCTGTGAATCCTTTGCTACTCATGTTGATCTCCCCAAGGAGAAGTGGTTTAAATATAATCCTCCCATTGAAGTGAAACTAGTTGCACCTATTAAAGTTGAAGAAAAGACTGTCACTTATAATGATCCTATTGTTCCTACTTCTTATGTTGAGAAACCACCTTTCCCTGTTAGAATAAAGAATTATGCTAAAACTTCAACTGTGGTCAACAAAAGTAATATTAAGACACCTAAACCCCCTGAGCAAGTTAAAGTTGAACCTAATGTTGCTATGGTTAAAGATCTCTTGGCCGATAATATTGATGGGCAGGTTATTTACTTCTGTGATGAGACTGCTAGTGCCTGTGCAATACCTATTTCTGTTAAAATAGGAGATCATTGTTATCATGGCTTGTGTGATATGGGTGCTAGTGCCAGTGCAATACATATTTCCTTATACAACGAAATTATGCATGATATTGCACCAACTGAAATAGAAGGTATTGATGTTACCATTAAGCTTGCTAATAGAGATACTATTTCACCAATTGGGATTGTTAGAGACATTGAAGTCTTGTGTGGGAAGGCTAAATATCCTGCTGATTTTCTTGTTCTTGGTTCCCCTCAAGATAGATTTTGTTCCATTATATTTGGTAGACCCTTCTTGAATACTATCAATGCTAAGATAGACTACAATAAGGATATTGTCTCTGTTGGTTTAGGGGATATGTCTCATAAGTTTAATTTTTTAAAATTTCGTAGACAACCCCATGATAAAGAATTGCCTAGTATAGATGAAATTATTGGTCTTGCTTCTATTGTCATGCCTCCTACTGATCCATTAGAACAATACTTGCTAGACCATGAAAATGATATGTTTATGAATGAAAGAAAGGAAATAGATGAGGTATTGTTTAAACAGGGACCTATTCTGAAACACAACTTGCCTGTTGAAATCCTAGGGGATCCTCCTCCACCCATGGGTGATCCCGTGTTTGAGCTTAAACCATTACCCGATACTCTTAAATATGCTTATCTTGATGAAAAGAAAATATATCCTATTATTATTAGTGCTAACCTTTCAGAGAAGGAGGAAGAGAAATTATTGAAAACTCTGAAGAAGCACCATGCTGCTATTGGATATACTCTTGATGATCTTAAGGGCATTAGTCCCACTCTATGTCAACACAAAATAAATTGGGATCAAGACGCCAAACCAGGTATTGATCATCAACGACGGCTGAATCCTAAGATGAAAGAAGTGGTAAGAAAGGAAATATTAAAGCTCCTTGAGGCAGGTATAATTTATCCCGTTGCTGATAGTAAGTGGGTAAGTCATGTTCATTGTGTCCCTAAGAAGGGAGGTATTACTGTTGTTCCTAATGATAAAGATGAATTGATTCCACAAAGAATTATTACAGGTTATAGGATGGTAATTGATTTCCACAAATTAAATAAGGCTACTAAAAAAGATCATTACCCCTTACCTTTTATTGATCAAATGCTAGAAAGATTATCCAAACATACACATTTTTGCTTTCTAGATGGTTACTCTGGCTTCTCTCAAATACCTGTGTTAGTTGATGATCAATCAAAGACCACTTTTACTTGCCCTTTCGGTACTTTTGCTTATAGACATATGCCTTTTGGTTTATGTAATGCACCTGCTACCTTTCAAAGATGCATGATGGCTATATTCTGTGACTTTTATGAAAAGATATGTGAGGTTTTCATGGATGATTTCTCCGTTTATGGATCCTCTTTTGATGATTGCTTAAGCAACCTTGATCGAGTTTTGCAGAGATGTGAAGAAACTAATGTTGTATTGAATTGGGAGAAATGCCACTTTATGGTTAATGAAGGTACTGTCTTGGAGCATAAAATTACTGAAAGAGGTATTGAAGTTGATAAGGCTAAAGTTGATGCTATTGAAAAGATGCCATGTCCCAAGGACACTAAAGGTATAAGAAGCTTCCTCGGTCACGCCGATTTTTATAGGAGGTTCATTAAGGACTTCTCAAAAATTTCTCGACCTCTGACTAATCTATTACAAAAAGATATTCCTTTTGTCTTCGATGATGATTGCGTAGAAGCATTTGAAATACTTAAGAAAGCATTGATTTCTGCACCTATTGTTCAGCCACCTGATTGGAATTTACCCTTTGAAATTATGTGTGATTCTAGTGATTATGTTGTAGGTACTATTCTAGGGCAAAGAGTTGATAAGAAATTAAATGTTATTCAATATGCTAGTAAAACTCTAGACAATGCCCAGAGAAATTATGCTACCACTGAAACGGAATTCTTAGCATTTGTATTTGCTTGTGATAAGTTTAGACCTTACATTGTTGATTCTAAAGTAACTATTCACACTAATCATGCGGCTATTAAATATCTTATGGAAAAGAAAGATGCTAAACCTAGACTTATTAGATGGGTTCTCTTGCTACAAGAATTTTGATTTGCATATTATTGATAGAAAGGGAGTTGAGAACCCCGTTGCAAACAACCTGTCTAGGTTAGAAAATTTTCTTGATGACCCACTACCTATTGATGATAGCTTTCCTGATGAACAATTAAATGTCATAAATGCTTCTCGAATTTCTCCATGGTATGCTGATTATGCTAATTATATTGTTGCCAAATTCATACCACCTAGTTTCACATACCAGCAAAAGAAAAAGTTCTTCTATGATCTGAGACATTACTTTTGGGATGACCCACATCTTTATAAAGAAGGAGTAGATGGTGTTATTAGACGTTGTGTACCTGAGCATGAACAGGAACAGATCCTATGCAAGTGTCACTCCGAGGCTTATGGAGGACACCATGCTGGAGATAGAACTACACACAAGGTATTGCAATCCGGTTTTTATTGGCCTACTCTCTTCAAGGATGCCCGTAAGTTTGTCTTCTCTTGTGATGAATGTCAAAGAATTGGTAATATTAGTAGATGTCAAGAAATGCCTATGAATTATTCACTTGTTATTAAACCATTTGATGTTTGGGGCTTTGATTATATGGGACCTTTTCCATCCTCTAATGGGTATACACATATTTTAGTTGTTGTTGATTACGTTACTAAGTGGGTAGAAGCTATTCCAACTAGTAGTGATGATCATAACACCTCTATTAAGATGCTTAAAGAAGTTATTTTCCCGAGGTTTGGAGTCCCTAGATATTTAATGACTGATGGTGGTTCACACTTTATTCATGGTGCCTTTCGTAAAATGATTGCTAAGTATGACGTTAATCATAGAATTGCATCTCCTTATCACCCACAGTCTAGTGGTCAAGTAGAATTTAGCAACAGAGAGCTCAAATTAATTTTGCAAAAGACTGTTAATAGATCCAGAAAGAATTGGTCCAAGAAACTTGATGATGCATTATGGGCAGAACTTCATATAAAGATCCTATGGGTATGTCTTCGTATAAAATGGTTTATGGTAAAGCATGTCACTTACCTCTCGAACTAGAACATAAGGCATATTGGGACATTAAAGAGCTCAACTATGATTTCAAACTTGCCGGTGAGAAGACGTTATTTGACATTAGCTCACTTGATGAATGGAGAACCCAAGCTTATGAAAATGTCAACTTGTTTAAAGAAAAGGTTAAAAGATGTTATGATAAAAGGATACAAAAGCGCGAGTTCAATGTAGGTGATTATGTATTTCTATACAACTCTTGTTTAAGATTTTGGCAGGAAAACTTCTCTCTAAATGGTAAGGTCCTTACGTTATCAAGGAGGTCTATCGTTCTAGTGCCATAAAAATCAACAACTTTGAAGGCACAAATCCGAGGGTGGTGAACGGTCAAAGAATTAAACATTATATCTTAGGTAATCCTATAAATGTTGAAACTAATATTATTGAAACCGTAACCCTGGAGGAATACATAAGGGACACTTTCTGGAACGTTTCAGACTCCGAAAAAGAATAGGTACGTGGTACGGTAAGTAAACCGACTCCAAAACAGTTCTAATGGCAAAATTTCTTCGTTTCGGAATATTTAATAAAATAGGAAAACAAGAAGCAGACCGGAAAGGACACGAGGCTTCCATGAGGGTGGGAGGCGTGCCCTACCCCCCTGGGCGCGCCCCCTGCCTCATGGGCACCTCGTGTGCTCTCCGGACTCCGTTTTCTTGCACGATACTTCTTTTGGTCGGTAAAATTTCATTATATAATCTCCCGAAGGTTTTGACCACTGTATCATGCAAATATCTCTTGTATTTTTTCGAGTTGTCCTGCTGCAGATTAGAGCAGCATGTCGTCCCAGGATTCAGAAGGAGAAAGCTATGTGGCTGATTACCTTGCAGATCCTAAGGTCTATGGGGACGTGGAGCATTGTGGTTGGACTACGGAAGAAGAGGAGGACTATGAACCCAAGGGAAAAGAGGAGACGAGATCAGACAAAGATGAAGTTCCATTACCTCAACCTGGGGACATGCATGTGGAGTTCAAAAGGTCAAGCCTCCCTGATAGAGTAAATAAACCTAAGATCGAGTTTATCCCTTTTCGCCTATTGCAGGAAAACAAGCAGGAGTTATGCAAAAAGATATTAAGCCTTGAGCAGGAGATCGATGATCTAAGGGATCAAAATGCTGTCCTCAAGCACAAATTAAGGAAGAAGCCTACGCCATCAACAAAACCAACACCTTCTTCACCGACAAAGAAGAACTGAGCATTGGGTATGGGCACTCCCCTTGGCAACTTCCAAGCTTGGGGGAGTGCCCCGATATCGTATCACCATCACTTTTATCTTTACCGTTTTTCTTAGTTCAATCCTTTTGGTAAAATCTTGATCTAGTGGAATAAAGTTTTAGTATGATCTAGTTGTGAGTTTTTCTTTATGATCCCTCTATGTAATTGAGTCAGTGAGCTCTATAATAAAGATTAGTGTTGAGTCAAGGGCTTGATAATTTTGCTATGATCTTGAGGGAATAAAATGAAAGAGAAGAAATAAAAAGAGACAAAGAGATCATATGGATCTTATGGGAAGTAATGAGCTCACATATAAAGAGTATGATGAATAAAAGTTGTTGAGAGTTGACAAACATAGTTTTGGTCATCGTTGCAATTAATAGAAAGTAATAAAGAAAGAGAGGTTCTCATATAAATATACTTCTTGGACATCTTTTATGATTGTGAGCACTCATTAAAGTATGACATGCTAAGAGTTGATGTTGGACAAGGAAGACAATGTAATGGGTTATGTTTTCTTACATTTGAGATAAATTATATTGTCATGGATCATCCAACATGTTGAGCTTGCCTTTCCCTCTCATGCTAGCCAATTTCTTCGCACCAAGTAGAGATACTACTTGTGCTTCCAAATATCCCTAAACCTAGTTTTGCCATGAGAGTCCACCATATCTACCTATGGATTGAGTAAGATCCTTCAAGTAAGTTGTCATCGGTGCAAGCAATAAAAATTGCTCTTTAAATATGTATGACTTATTAGTGCGGAGAAAATAAGCTTTATAAGATCTTGTGATATGGAAGAAATAAAAGCGACGGACTGCATAATAAAGGTCTATATCACAAGTGGCAATATAAAGTGATGTTCTTTTGCATTAAGATTTTGTGCATCCAACCATAAAAGCGCATGACAACCTCTGCTTCCCTCTGCGAAGGGCCTATATTTTACTTTTATCTTCTACATTACATAAGAGTCATGGTGATCTTCACCTTTCCTTTTTACATTTTATCCTTTGGAAAACACAATATGTTGGAAAGATCCTGATATATATAGTCAATCGGATGTGAGTCTTCATGAACTATTATTGTTGACATTACCTGAGGGAGTCCTAGATTAGGGGGGTCTCCGGACAGCCGGACTATATCCTTTGACCGGACTGTTGGACTATGAAGATACAAGATTGAAGACTTCGTCCCGTGTCCGGATGGGACTCTACTTGGTGTGGAAGGCAAGCTAGGCAATACAGATATGTATATCTCCTCCTTTGTAACCGACCTTGTGTAACCCTAGCCCCCTCCGGTGTCTATATAAACTGGAGGGTTTTAGTCCGTAGGACAACATACAATCATACCATAGGCTAGCTTCTAGGGTTTAGCCTCTCTGATCTCGTGGTAGATCTACTCTTGTAATACTCATATCATCAATAATAATCAAGCAGGACGTAGGGTTTTACCTCTATCAAGAGGGCCCGAACCTGGGTAAACATCGTGTCCCCTGCCTCCTGTTACCATCCGCCTTAGACGCACAGTTCGGGACCCCCTACCCGAGATCCGCCGGTTTTGACACCGACATTGGTGTTTTCATTAAGAGTTCCACTGTGTCGTTGCTACCTCTTGAGCACTGTGTTGGATTTCCCCGAAGAGGAGAGGATGATGCAGCAAAGTAGCGTAAGTATTTCCCTAAGTTTTTCAGAACCAAGGTATCAATCCAGTAGGAGGCTACGTGCAAGTCCCTCGTACCTACACAAAAACAATAGCTCAACGCAACCAACGCTCTTAGGGGTTGTCAATCCCTTCACGGTCACTTACGAAAGTGAGATCTGATAGAGATGATAAATAATATATTTGGTATTTTTGGTATAGAGATGCAAAGTGAAAAGTAAAAGGCAAAGTAAAAAAGCAAAGCAATAATAAAGTGATTGGAGATTGATATGATGAGAATATACCCCGGGGCCATAGGTTTCACTAGTGGCTTCTCTCAAGAGCATAAGTATTCTACGGTGGGTGAACAAATTACTGTTGAGCAATTGACAGAATTGAGCATAGTTATGAGAATATCTAGGTATGATCATGTATATAGGCATCACGTCCGAGACAAGTAGACTGACTCCTGCCTGCATCTACTACTATTACTCCACTCATCGGCCGCTATCCAGCATGCATCTAGAGTATTAAGTTAAAAACAGAGTAACGCCTTAAGCAAGATGACATGATGTAGAGGGATAGTTCCATGCAATATGATAAAAAAAACCATCTTGTTATCCTCGATGGCAACAATACAATACGTGCCTTGCTACCCCTTCTGTCACTGGGAAAGGACACCGCAAGATCGAACCCAAAGCTAAGCACTTCTCCCATGGCAATAAAAACCAATCTAGTAGGCCAAACCAAACTGATAATTTGAAGACACTTGCGAAGATAACCAATCATACATAAAAGAATTCAGAGAAGATTCAAATATTATTCATAGATAGACTAGATCATAAACCCACAATTCATCGGTCTCAACAAACACACCGTAAAAAGAAGATTACATCGAATAGATCTCCACGAGAGAGGGGGAGAACATTGTATTGAGATCCAAAAAGAGAGAAGAAGCCATCTAGATACTAACTATGGACCCGAAGGTGTGAGGTAAACTACTCACACTTCATCGGAGAGGCTAGGATGATGATGTAGGAGCCCTCAGTGATCGATTCCCCTTCCGGTGGAGCTCCGGAACAGGCCCCAAGATGGGATCTCGTGGATACAGAAAGTTGCGGCGGTGGAATTAGGATTTTGGCTCCGTCCCCGATTGTTTGCAGGTACGTAGGTATATATAGGAGGAAGGAGTACGTCGGTGGAGCTTCGAGGGGCCCACGAGGCAGGGGGCACGCCCTAGGGGGCGCCCTCCACCCTCGTGACCGCCTCGTGGCTTTCTTGACGGAGGGTCCAAGTCTCCTGGGTCTTATCTGATGAGAAAATCACGTTCCCGAAGGTTTCATTCCGTTTGGACTCCGTTTGATATTTTGTTTCTCCGAAACACTGAAATAGGCAAAAATCAGCAATTCTAGGCTGGGCCTCCGATTAATAGGTTAGTCCAAAAAATAATATAAAAGTGGAAAATAAAGCCCAATATATAATATAGCATGGAGCAATCAAAAATTATAGATACGTTGGAGACGTATCAGGCATCCCCAAGCTTAATTCATGCTCGTCCTCGAGTAGGTAAATGATAAAAACAGAATTTTTGATGCGAAGTGCTACTTGGCATAATTTCAATGTAATTCTTCTTAAATGTGGTATGAATATTCAGATCCGAAAGATTCAAGACAAAAGTTCATATTGACATAAAAATGATAATACTTCAAGCATACTAACTAAGAAATTATGTCTTCTCAAAATAACATGGCCAAAGAAAGTTCATCCCTACAAAATCATATAGTTTAGTCATGTTTCATTTTCGTCACACAAGTATGCTCTCATCATGCACAACCCTAATGACAAGCCAAGCAATTGTTTCATACTTTAGTAATCTCAAACCTATAAACTTTCACGCAATATATGAGCGCGAGCCATGTACATAGCACTATGGGTGGAATAGAATATAATGAGGGGGGTTATGTGGAGAAGACAAAAAAGGAGAAAGTCTCACATCAATGAGGCTAATCAATGGGCTATGGAGATGCCCACCAATTGATGTTAATGCAAGGAGTAGGGATTGCCATGCAACGGATGCACTAGAGCTATAAATGTATGAAAGCTCAACAAAAGAAACTAGTGGGTGTGCATCCAACTTGCTTGCTCACGAAGACCTAGGGCACTTGAGGAGGCCCATTGTTGGAATATACAAGCCAAGTTGTATAATGAAAAATTCCCACTAGTATATGAAAGTGATAAGATGAGAGACTCTCTACTATGAAGATCATGGTGCTACTTTGAAGAACAAGTGTGGTAAAAGGATAGTAACATTGTCCCTTCTCTCTTTTTCTCTCATTTTTTGGGCCTTTTCTCTTTTTTTATGGCCTTTCTCTTTTTTGGGGGGGCCTTCTCTTTTTTTATGGCCTTTCTCTTTTTTTATTCCTCACTTTGGACAATGCTGTAATAATGATGATCATCACACTTCTATTTATTTACAACTCAATGATTACAACTCGATACTAGAACAAAGATGACACTATATGAATGCCTCCGGCGGTGTACCAGGATATGCAATGAACCAAGAGTGACATATATGAAAGGACTATGAACGGTGGCTTTGCCACAAATACTATGTCAACTACATAATCATGCTAAGCAATATGACAATGATGAATGTGTCATGATGAACGGAATGATGGAAAGTTGCATGGCAATATATCTCGGAATGGCTATGGAGATGCCATAATAGGTAGGTATGGTGGCTGTTTTGAGGAAGATATAAGGAGGTTTATGTGTGACAGAGTGTATCATATCACGGGGTTTGGATGCACCGGCGAAGTTTGCGCCAACTCTCAATGTGAGAAAGGGCAATGCACGGTACCGCAGAGGCTAGCAAGGATGGAAGGGTGAGAGTGCGTATAATCCAGGGACTCAACATTAGTCATAAAGAACTCACATACTTATTGCAAAAATCTACAAGTCATCAAAAACCTCGGTACTACGCGCATGCTCCTAGGGGGATAGATTGGTAGGAAAAGACCATCGCTCATCCCCGACCGCCACTCATAAGGAAGACAATCAAATAACACCTCATGTTTCAAATTTGTTTCATGACGTTTACCATACGTGCATGCTACGGGACTTACAAACTCCAACACAAGTATTTCTCAATTTCAGAACTACTCAACTAGCATGACTTTGATATTATTACCTCCATATCTCAAAACAATCATCAAGCATCAACTTTTCTTAGTATTCAACACACACATAAGAAAGTTTTATTATTAATCTTGCATACCAAGCATATTTGGATTTTAAGCAAATTACAATGCTATTAAGACTCTCAAAATAATATAAGTGAAGCATGAGAGATCAATAGTTTCAATGAAACAAATCCACCACCGTGCTCTAAAAGATATAAGTGAAGTACTAGAGCAAAACTATAAAGCTCAAAAGATATAAGTGAAGCACATAGAGTATTCTAATAAATTCCAAATCATGTATGGCTCTCTCAAAAGGTGTGTACAGCAAGGATGATTGTGGTAGACTAACAAGCAAAGACTCAAATCATAAAAGACGCTCCAAGCAAAACACATATCATGTGGTGAATAAAAATATAGCTCCAAGTAAAGTTACCGATAGAAGTAGACGAAAGAGGGGATGCCTTCCGGGGCATCCCCAAGCTTTGTCTTTTAGGTGTCCTTAGATTATATTGGGGGTGCAATGGGCATCCCCAAGCTTAGGCTCTTGCCACTCCTTGTTCCATAATCCATCAAATCTTTACTCAAAACTTGAAAACTTCACAACACAAAACTTAAAGTAGAAAATCTTGTGAGCTCCGTTAGCGAAAGAAAACAAAAGACCACTTCAAGGTACTGTAATGAACTCATTCTTTATTTATATTGGTGTTAAACCTACTGTATGCCAACTTATCTATGGTTTATAAACTATTTTACTAGCCATAGATTCATCAAAATAAGCAAACAACACACGAAAAACAGAATCTGTCAAAAACAGAACAGTCTATAGTAACCTGTAGCTAGCGCAAGATATGGAACCCCAAAAATTCTAAAATAAATTTCTGGACGTTAGGAATTTATCTATTAATCATCTGAAAAAATAATTAACTAAATATCACTTTCCAAATAAAAATTACAGCAGTTCTCGTGAGCGCTAAAGTTTCTGCTTTTTACAGCAAGTTCAACAAGACTTTCCCCAAGTCTTCCCAACGGTTCTACTTGGCACAAACACTAATTAAACACAAAAACACAACCAAAACAGAGGCTAGATAAATTTATTTATTAAATAACAGCAAGGAAAAATATTGGGTTGTCTCCCAACAAGCACTTTTCTTTAAAGCCTTATAGCTAGGCATAATATTTCAATGATGCTCACATGAAAGACAAGAATTGAAGCACAAAGACAGCATCATAAAACACGTGACAAACGCATCTAAGTCTAACATACTTCCTATGCATAGGCATCTTATAGGCAAACAAATTATCATCGCAAGCAAAAACTAGCATATGCATGGAAGTGGAAAGAAACAATGGCAATCTCAACATAACGAGAGGTAATTTAGTAACATGAAAATTTCTACCACCATATTTTCCTCTCTCGTAATAATTACATGTAGGATCATAACCAAATTCAACAAAATAGCTATCACATAAAATATTTTCAACACGATCCACATGCATGCAAAGTTGGCACTCTTCCAAAATAGTGGGATTAACATTAACTAAAGTCATGACCTCTCCAAACCCAGTTTTATCAAAGATTTCATAAGATTGAAAATTTTCCAAATATGTGGGATCTAAAGTTGATACTCTTCCAAACCCACTTTCAATAATATTGCAAACACTATTATCAATCTCATATTCATCAAGGGGCTTAAATAAATTTTCAAGATTGTAAGAAGAATCACCCCAATCATGATCATTGCAACAAGATGAGGTCATAGCAAAACTAGCATCCCCAAGCTTAGGGTTTTGCATATTATTAGCACAATTTATATTAATAGAATTTATACTATCATCTTTGAAATCAGGCTTTTTATTCAAAGATCCATCGGGAATCACTCCATAAGGTACTTTATCACAATTTTCAGATTCACGAATTTCAAGAAAAACTTCATAAAGATAATCTAGTGCACAAAACTCACTAGCAATTGGTTCATTATAATTGGATCTCTTAAAAAGATTAGGAAGTGGATGAGGATCCATAGGTCTTAGGTTCTCTGTTTAGTAATAAATAAACAACTATTCCAACCATACGAGCAAACAAGAAACGGGCAAGAGAGGCAAAATAGAGAAAGAGAGGGAGGATAGAGAGAGAGGCGAATAAAACGGCAAGGGTGAAGTGGGGGAGAGGAAAACGAGAGGCAAATGGCAAATAATGTAATGCGGGAGATAGGGATTGTGATGGGTACTTGGTGTGTTGACTTTTGCGCAGACTCCCTGGCAACGGTGCCAGAAATTCTTCTTGCTACCTCTTGAGCACTGCGTTGGATTTCCCCGAAGAGGAGAGGATGATGCAGCAAAGTAGCGTAAGTATTTCCCTCAGTTTTTGAGAACCAAGGTATTAATCCAGTAGGAGGCTACGCGTGAGTCCCTCGTACCTACACAAAAACATTAGCTCAACCCAACCAACGCGCTTAGGGGTTGTCAATCCCTTCACGGTCACTTACGAAAGTGAGATCTAATAGAGATGATAAATAATATTTTTGGTATTTTTGGTATTTTTGGTATAGAGATGCAAAGTGAAAAGTAAAAGGCAAAGTAAAAAAGCAAAGCAATAATAAAGTGATTGGAGATTGATATGATGAGAATAGACCCGGGGGCCATAGGTTTCACTAGTGGCTTCTCTCAAGAGCATAAGTATTCTACGGTGGGTGAACAAATTACTGTTGAGCAATTGACAGAATTGAGCATAGTTATGAGAATATCTAGGTATGATCATGTATATAGGCATCACGTCCGAGACAAGTAGACCGACTCCAGCCTGCATCTACTACTATTACTCCACTCATCGACCGCTATCCAGCATGCATCTAGAGTATTAAGTTAAAAACAGAGTAACGCCTTAAGCAAGATGACATGATGTAGAGGGATAGTTTCATGCAATATGATAAAAAAAGATCTTGTTATCCTCGATGGCAACAATACAATACGTGCCTTGCTGCCCCTTCTGTCACTGGGAAAGGACACCGCAAGATCGAACCCAAAGCTAAGCACTTCTCCCATGGCAATAAAAACCAATCTAGTAGGCCAAACCAAACTGATAATTTGAAGACACTTGCGAAGATAACCAATCATACATAAAAGAATTCAGAGAAGATTCAAATATTATTCATAGATAGACTAGATCATAAACCCACAATTCATCGGTCTCAACAAACACACCGTAAAAAGAAGATTACATCGAATAGATCTCCACGAGAGAGGGGGAGAACATTGTATTGAGATCCAAAAAGAGAGAAGAAGCCATCTAGATACTAACTATGGACCCGAAGGTGTGAGGTAAACTACTCACACTTCATCGGAGAGGCTAGGATGATGATGTAGGAGCCCTCAGTGATCGATTCCCCTTCCGGTGGAGCTCCGGAACAGGCCCCAAGATGGGATCTCGTGGATACAGAAAGTTGCGGCGGTGGAATTAGGATTTTGGCTCCGTCCCCGATTGTTTGGGGGTACGTAGGTATATATAGGAGGAAGGAGTACGTCGGTGGAGCTTCGAGGGGCCCACGAGGCAGGGGGGCGCGCCCTCCACCCTCGTGACCGCCTCGTAGCTTTCTTGAGAGAGGGTACAAGTCTCCTGGGTCTTATCTGATGAGAAAATGATGTTCCCGAATGTTTCATTTCGTTTGGACTCCGTTTGATATTATGTTTCTCCGAAACACTGAAATAGGCAAAAAAAACAGCAATTCTGGGCTGGGCCTCCGGTTAATAGGTTAGTCCCAAAAATAATATAAAGGTGGAAAATAAAGCCCAATATAGTCCAAAACAGTAGATAATATAGCATGGAGCAATCAAAAATTATAGATACGTTGGAGACGTATCAGTTGTCATCATAAGAAGGATGCCTCGCCTCGTTGTCAAGGACAACGTCACCTCTGGGAGAGCCCTGGCAGTAGGCCAAACTCTTCGACTAGGCGGCTTCGTCATGACCGCCCGATTGGCCGCTGCGCCGACGATGACTTCTCGGGTCATCGAAAATAGCCTCCACATCGGCTCAAAATTTGCCGAGCAGATGGATCCATTGGATCTCTCCTCTTTGAACGAGCTCTTGGATCACATTGCCGCTCTGGGAGTCACTACGGACTATGATCGGATCGGGCTTAAACCCGACCAAAGGGAGATTAACTCTCCGCCGGTCACACATCAGATAGCGGTGGTGGAGGAGCAATGCGGTGATTCTCCCTCAATCCTGAGGACGAACTATGTCCGGATTCCCGAGATCTCTGAGTCGGATACTCGCTCACGGGAGGACGCTTCCCTAACCCTGAATCCAGAATCAGGCCGCATACCGAAACCACAGGGCAGCATCTCGGAGCCCGATCTTCTAAGATCGGAAACTCCCCTGCCCCAGGATCACAAATTGGGTCAAGGTCTGGACTTAAATCCACCCACCCACCTAGATACAAATGATCTTTCCCACATTAGGCAAGAGCCCCAAGAGTCAGTACATCACTATTGGGCCAGATTCCTCCTTGTAATGAACAAGGTCAAGGACTGTTGCGAGGAAGACGCAATTTCGTTCTTTTGCAACAATTGCACGGACAAGGGAGTCCTCAACGCCATAATTCGCCGTGACATAGCACACTTCGCTGACTTGGCGTCCATAGTACGGAAATACTGTGCGATGGAAAGTACCTGGAAAACCCAAACGCAATTTTGAGACAATCCGGCTCTGACAAAACCCTCAGTCCGAACTAAAAGGGTGTTGTCGGTGTTCTGGGAACGGGGGTCCCCAGACTTGCCTGCCTGCGGCCTGCGGCATGGCTCAAGTGGGGGCCCAGCGCGGCCCATCTTCATCAGCTCAAGCTCATGACCCTCGCAAGGGGCCAAGACTCGCGGGGCGGACGACAGGAAGCTTCCTCAGAGGCAGCCTCACCAGGCAGGCTCGTGAGGAGGCGGAGAGATCAAGGCGGGGATACCTCGCGAGGAGCCCGTGACGCAAGCCATGACGATCGAGATCAGGCGGGCGCCAGGCGGGCGCCGGCCTGCGCAGTGTCCTTGTTTCCCCTTTGGTGCAAAGGGGGCAAGCACAGGCCAAGGCACCGGGCAAAGGTTACCATTCCGGTGCAATGAGACCAAGACCAGCAGAGCGGTAGGACGGATGTCACGGTGGAGCCCAAGACGGCGTCACCACCAGTGCTTTTGGCAGTCGAAGACCACCTTTTGTCAGGATAACTTGTACTATATGTTCCCCTTCAAAATGGCTGACTGTTGGCGCCCTTCCCGCTCATTATTTGGGGAGAGGCCCAGGGCCTCTATAAATAGAGCTAGCCACCACAGAGTAGAGGGATCCGGGATCCGGACAAGGACACCCAGGAGGGACATCTAGAAATCTGGTAGAACCCTAGCAGAGAGAGAGTGTGTGTGAGAGAGGTGACTGAACTCACCTTAGCAGTTCATCGCACCAGCTCAAGAACACCTCTCGTGAGGTTGTTCTTCCCTTGTACTGTTCATCATCAGCCCCTGAGGCAATCCACCACACCACACGCTGGAGTAGGGTATTACACCAGAACGGTGGCCCGAACCAGTATAAACCTCGTATCCCTTGTGTTGTTCGTTGTTTCCAGCTTAGATCACGCGAGGAGATTGGACGTAGAACGGTAGGGGAGAGATCTCCGTGCACACCCCAGTGTTTGAACCTCAAGGGTCTGCCGGAACCCGAAATCCGACATTTGGCGCGCCAGGTAGGGGTGCACCGGAATCTTTCTTCTGCTGTTCGCGTGTGATCTTCCGTCGTGTCCATGGCTGACGCTCGTCGAGCTCGCGTCGAGCGCCGGGCTGATCTCGCCACCCGCGTCACCCAGACAGCGCCCGTCGGCGGACACCCTCGTCGTTCCCCGTCGCCTGCCGCCAACGCCGCCACTGGCCCGACGGGGAACGAGCAGCAGGCCTCATCCCAGCATCCTTCGATACGGTGGGAGGGCCGCACCGCCACACCGTCGCTGACTCCAGCCGCTTCGTCGTCCCGCGCCCGTCGCGCCCCCACGGACGCGCACGCCACGCTGCTCCTGGCAAGAGAACTCTTGCACTACCACCCCGTCGACGACCTCTACGAAGACTGGCTCGCCCGCATCACCGAACTCGTCAGCGCCGCAGGGGGCTCCCCCTTGCCATCCTTCTCGCTGACTCGCCCTCCATTCCACGCAGGAGGCGAGGATCAGGAGGTGCCTCCACCACCTCCTCCCCAAGAAGGCGCCCTGGCTCCAAGGCGTGCAGCCCCAGGGCGAGACCCTCCGCGTCCGGCGCCAACGCAGCAAGAAAGGAGCTGACAAGAGATCCCACGTCCCCAAGAAGGTGCTCGCGCGCTCCCAACGCCGGTGCGCCAAGATCGCGTCCCTGCACCCCCATGACAAGACCCCGCGCTGCTCCAAGCAGCGACGCGCGGTAACCCCCAGGAACAAGCCCAGTACCAGCAAAAGGCACCGGTGGCCACAGCAAGCTGCCGTGCCCTCACCCCCGAGCTATGCGGCGTCGCATGGCCAGGCAAGTTCAAGCCTGACCTGCCCCCTCGCTACGATGGCACGGCGGACCCCGCGGAGTTCCTACAGCTCTACGAGTTGTGCATCGAAGCCGCCAACGGAGACGAAAGGGTCATGGCAAACTGGTTTCCCATGGCGCACAAGGACGGGGCCCGCACCTGGCTCCTGGCACAATCTCCTCCTGGGACGAGATGCGCACTCGCTTCATCGCCAACTTCCAGGGCACTCGCGATCGGCCCCCGGCCGTGAGCGATCTGCGCCGCATCAAGCAGCAGCAAGGGGAAACCCTACAGAAATACATCCAGCCCTTCAACAACGCTCGCCTCAAGATCCCCAAGGTGACTGAAGAAGCCATCATCTCGGCCTTCTCCGATGGCGTACGTGACATCAAGATGAAGGAGGAGCTAGCAATCCATGAAGACCTATGCACATCCCTGGAGCTATTCAACTTGGCGACCAAGTGCACCAGGGCTGAGGAAGGGCACCTCTCCCTCCTCGAACTCCCAGCTGCCGACCCAGAAGAGAAGAAGCCCAAGGCCAAGGACGTGAAGCGCAAGGAGGCTGCCGTGCTTGCAGCGGAGCCAGACACCAAGCGAGGCAGGGATCAGCCTGATTCATCCAAGGGCAGCTGGTACTACGTGTACCACGACCTCCACACCCACAACACCAACGAATGTCAAGAGCTCAGGGCCGTGAGAGATGGGCGTGTCTGCCGACGCCCCAAGTGCAACGACAGGGGCTATGGCCGAGGAGGAGGAAGAGATGGCGGACGATGGGAAGACCGTGGCCCTTGCCAAGGGTGGCGTGACTGACCTCGCGAAGATCACTGGCAGGACCAGCCTCGGGAGGGAGGCTGGAGAGGTCAGCCTCGTGAGGATCGCCCGCACGGCAACGCAGACCTTCCACCTCTGCCGCCACCGCCAAGGAGGAACGAAGACCAACATCAAGATGAGGGGGCTGGGGGCTTCCAGGAGCCGCGCGCAATCGCTTGCATCTTGGGTGGCACGCAGGCCCCAGCCTCACAGCGCATCTTCAAGCAGTTTGCTCGCGAGGTGAATGCAGTCCTCCCCAAGCTTGAGGCCACGCGCCCTCTCAGGTGGTCTGTGTGCGCTATCACATTCAGCTCAGCGGATCAGCTCAAGTGTGCGGCAACGGCCGGGGTCCTCCCGATGCTTTGCTCCCCAGTCATCAGCAACGTGCAGCTCACCAGGACCCTCATTGACGGCGGAGCAGGACTCAACGTCCTGTCCATCGAGACGTTCAACAATCTCCAAGTGTCGTACGATCAGCTTCAGCCAACCAAGCCATTCTCAGGAGTCACTGATGGTTCCACTGTTCCAATAGGGCAGGTTCGCCTTCCAGTCACCTTCGGGCAGCGCAACAACTACCGCACCGAGCTCATCGACTTCGACGTCGCCCACATCCGTCTGCCATACAACGCCATCCTCGGGTACCCAGCCCTAGCCAAGTTCATGGCAGTGACTCACCATGGATACAATGTCCTCAAGATGCCAGGAAGCGGTGGAGTCATCACCGTACCCTGTGAAGAAAGGGACGCAGTGTGTTCACTTGAACGCGCGTTCCAAGCCGCAGCAATCGAAGACCCGGACCACAGAAACGGAAGACTTGCCGAGGCAATCCTTAAGAAAAAGAAGGTTTTGCCTGGCCCAAGCCATCAGGAGGCAGGAGCCTCCGGAGGTGTTGAGTCAGGATCTGCGCCCAATCAGGGAGCGCCACCCTCTCTTGCATAGGAAGGCGCGCCCGGCGCCCTCCTCAGGCAGGGATCGGGGGCTCTTTCTTGGAGAGCCACCGACCTGGCCGGAATCGCGAGGGAGGCACTCGGGCACCACTTGGAGGGGTGCTTCCAGGCACGTTTCCCTCAGGAAGGTACAAGGCAAGGAAGACCAAACCCGCAGGAGTTCATCGCAAGGAACACCCAGGAGCTACAGGAGTCGAGAGTCATGCGCAGCAGCCGCTGTTCGCCCACCGTGGCCCCACATCCAGGCGAGGATGGTGGGCTGCGCATCTACGTCAATGTGCCAGGGCTCAACCGAGCCATGTCTCAGGAGCGCCTCCAGCCTTCGCGCATGGGGCGTTGCGAGGGTCCACCTCACAGCTACGTTCGCATGCCTTTCGGCCTGCCGGACGCGGCCGCCACTCATCAGCGCCTGCTGAGGAGCATTCTGGAGGCTCAGGAGGCCAGGCATGGTGCGGTCCTGGCAGAGATGGAGATGGCCCTCGGAGACCCACTTGTGCCTCAGGAGCCTCCCGAGGCCCCTGGGCCTGGGGGCTCGTGATGGTCGACGTCATCATCGCGCATCGTCCACTTCTTCAGCATCACTTCATCTTCAATGGCACCAGGTGACATCTTTCTAAGTTCCGTTTTTAGCTGGGAGCGCCCACATGGCCGCATCATTCCCAGGCCGTGTGGGTCCGTCCCTGCGGCATGTATCCGTTTTGCTTATGCTCTTTACTTACCTTGTTGGGGGCACCCCCCGGGTTGCATCATCCCCGAGCTGCTCGGGCCTGGCCCTGCAGCGTTTGCTTTTCTCGCGTCTATTTAAGATGAATTTGCTCTTTCGTGCTTAATTGTCATCTACTGCTTATCGCGGACTTCTCCGCTTTCATGCAAAGCGCTTGCACGTTAAAAGGGGGGTACCTGAGCATCGCGACTCATGGGCTCCTACTGGCTCTCCAGCCCTCACCCCCTGGCCTTGACCCACGGCATCGCGACCTGTCATACCAGCGGTGGCTGAGCTAGCTCGAGGGCTAGGACCTAAGGACGTAGAGCATTTGCATTCTAACCACCCTGCAGGAACGCGCCATTGATAAAGGCCCAGAGCCAGGCGCAACCCGCCTCGAGGTAGGGCCTCGTGAGTCCCGCGCTGGCTCACGAGTGCCCAAATACACCTCTCCTAGCCCTACCATGCCGGCCACATGTCAGGGCGGGGCTGTACACGCCCCGGGTGCTCCTCCCGGAGGGGAGCCCCCTCCCACGTACCAGTGGAAGCACCATGCTCCGCGTTGGCTGACGACACTGCCGAGGAGCGGCTATGCCCGTACAAATACAGAAGCGCTATGTTCCGCGCTGGTGATAAACAACTGAGGGCGGCCTATGGCCGTACAAACCTCAGGGAGCCCAGAGCTCAGTGTCCGGCACCATCGCAACGCCTCCCCTCGGGAGCGCCGCGCGAGGGGGCTGGACACGGGGGCTACGCCCGGGTCTTGCCCGAGCGCACGCCACCCAGCCAGGTCCCTCGGACCTGGTCGTCACGCGCCCCTTCCCGAGCGGAGCCAAGGTATGGAAACCCGTTTGAACGACAAGGGGGACTGCTGAGCATCGTGACTCAGGAGCCTAACTTGCCCCGTAGCCCCTCACTCCTTAGTCCCGTCCTGGTTTCCGGTCGGGGCTAACGCTGGGTGAGGTACGCGCGGGGCCGGGCCCTGCCGATGCAGAATGATCAATCCACTCCTCGTTCCCCCCTTTCCTACTTGCTGCTTGTGCGTCAAGGGGGACTGAGGGAGTCCTAGATTAGGGGGTGTTCGGGTAGCCGGACTATACCTTCAGCCGGACTCCAGGACTATGAAGATACGAGATTGAAGACTTCGCCCCGTGTCCGGATGGGACTTTCCTTGGCGTGGAAGGCAAGCTTGGTGATGCGGATATTCAAGATCTCCTACCATTGTAACCGACTCTGTGTAACCCTAACCCTATCCGGTGTCTATATAAACCGGAGGGTTGTAGTCCGTAGGACATCAACTCCATACACAACAATCATACCATAGGCTAGCTTCTAGGGTTTAGCCTCCTTGATCTCGTGGTAGATCTACTCTTGTACTACCCATATCATCAATATTAATCAAGAAGGAGTAGGGTATTACCTCCATCGAGAGGGCCCGAACCTGGGTAAAAACATCGTGTCCCTTGTCTCCTGTTACCATCCGGCCTTGACGCACAGTTCGGGACCCCCTACCCGAGATCCGCCGGTTTTGACACCAACATTGGTGCTTTCATTGAGAGTTCCTCTGTGTCGTCGCCTTTAGGCCCGATGGCTCCTTTGATCATCAACAATGATGCGGTCCAGGGTGAGACTTTTCTCCCCGGACAGATCTTCGTCTTCGGCGGCTTCGCACTGCAGGCCAATTCGCTTGGCCACCTGGAGCAGATCGAAAGCTATGCCCCTGGCCGTCAAGTCAGGTTTGGAAGCCTAAATTACATAGCAGACATCCGCAGAGATTTGATCTTCTATGGATTCGAGCCACAACCAAGCACGCCGCACTGTCTCGCGGGGCATGATCTAGCTCTGTCACCGAACAGTATCCCGGAGGCCGCAAACGCACCAGCTCTGACCCTTAATTCAGAGCCAGTTGTGTCAATCGAGGATGAGCGGTTGCACGCCACCTCGGGGGCTGCGATCTCAAAGGTGATTGAGCCAAACGCTGGCCCCACACTCCGCGTGACTCACGACTGCGAGGATCCGGACTCCTCTTCGGACTTCGACCCCCCCGTGCCCCTGCCGATCGAATCCGATTGGGCGCCAATAATGGAGTTCAGCGCCGCGGACATCTTTCAGCACTCGCCTTTTGGCGATATCCTAAATTATCTCAAGTCTCTCTCTTTATCAGGAGAGCCTTGGCCGAACTACGGTCAGCGAGGATGGGATACGGACGATGAAGAAATTCAAAGCCCACCCACCACCCACTTGGTAGCCACTGTCCACAATTTAAACGACGTGCTCAACTTCGACTCCGGAGACATCGACAGCATGGATGACGATGCAGGAGATACCGATGAACCAATGCCCATAGGGCATTGGACAGCCACCTCATCTCACGATGTGTACATGGTGGATACCCCTAAAGGAAGCGACAACGAGGAAGAAGGGGATGGAACGGGAGATCGACCCCCCGAAAAGCAATCAAAGCGTCGGCGTAAACGCCGACCCAAACCCCGCCTCGATAAAAACCCAGCCATAGAGCAGGACGAGCCAGTAGACGATGAGCAGGCCTTAGAGCAACCGTCAGAACAGGGCAACACGGACAGAGAAACCGAACATCCCTCCTCCGGCGAAAACGGCATTCCGGACGACCTCGCCGGATAAACCCATGGAGCAGAAGAATCTCCACGAGAGGCTCGTTGCAACTGCACGCAGCCTGAAAAAGCAGAAGCGGAAGCTAAAAACAGCGGAAGATGCACTCCGGATTAGATGGAGCAAAGTAATCAATACCGCAGATAAATACGGCGACGGTAGCCGCACTAAAGGCTATCCAAAAAGAAAGCTACTACCTGAATTCGACGAAGAGGCCCTAGAGCCCTCGCATTCAGAAAATAAGAAAGCCACACGGTCGGATAGACGACCCCATAAAGCGGCAAGCGGTACCGCACTTAAATCGGCATGCGACCCACCTAAGGATTCACATCATGGCCCAGTTAGGTCCATTTATGGGCCAAGAAAGCAAGCTCTCATAAGCAATGCAATAAAGCCATCATCAGAATCCGGCACACCCAAATACAGGGGTGCCGCACACCCCCTATGTTTCACCGATGAGGTCCTGGACTATGAATTTCCAGAGGGATTCAAACCCGTAAACATAGAGGCATATGATGGAACAACAGACCCTGGAGTCTGGATCGAGGATTATATCCTCCACATACACATGGCTAGAGGAGATGATCTCCACGCCATAAAATATTTACCCCTTAAGCTTAAAGGGCCAGCCCGGCATTGGCTTAAAAGCCTTCCTGAAAACACAATTAGAAGTTGGGAAGAGCTCGAGGATGCTTTCCGAACAAATTTTCAAGGGACCTATGTCCGCCCCCCGGACGCAGACGATCTTAGTCACATAACTCAACAGCCCGGAGAATCAGCCCGGCAGTTCTGGAATAGATTCCTCACTAAAAAGAATCAGATAGTCGACTGTCCAGACGCCGAAGCCTTAGCAGCTTTCAGGCATAACGTCCGAGACGAATGGCTCACCAGACACCTCGGCCAAGAAAAGCCAAGAAAAATGGCCGCACTAACAAGCCTCATGACCCGCTTTTGTGCAGGAGAGGACAGCTGGTTGGCAAGGTGCAGCCCTAGCGACCCAAGTACATCCGAAACTAGGGATGGAAACGGAAAACCGCGACGCCACAAGGACCGTCGCCAGACTAAGGAAAAAAGTCCGAAGAGCACGGCAGTCAATGCCGGATTCAAAGGCTCACGACAAAATCAGACAAAACCGCCCCTCCAGGATAACAGGGACGATCCATCCAACTTAAATAAAATCCTGGACAGGATATGTCAGATACACAGTACTCCCGGGAAGCCTGCTAACCATACCCATAGAGATTGTTGGGTTTTCAAACAATCCGGCAGACTCAATGCCGAACACAGGGGGCTCGACACACCAAGCGAAGACGAGGACGAACCCCAAAAGCAGAGCACCAGGAAACAAAAAAACTTCCCACAAGAAGTAAAAACAGTGAACTTACTTCACATATCAAAACGTGCGGTGCCCATAAAGGTACGCACCACACGACCTATCCCCAAAGGGTCCCGCCACTGGTTGTCAAAACCAATCATCTTCGATCAGCTAGACTATTCTAGAAATATCAAGAATGCAGGCTGGACTGCCTTGACACTCGATCCAATAATTGGCGGACTCCAGGTTTCAAATATCCTTATGGACGGCGGCAGTGGACTAAACCTGATATATCAGGATACAATCCATCACATGGGGATAAACCCAGCAAGAATCCGCCGCAGCAAAACCTCCTTTCAAGGGGTAACACCTGGTCCAGACACCCATTGTATGGGTTTTCTCCGGCTCAAAGTTATATTCGGCTCTGCCGATAACTTCCGCCGTGAAAAGCTGACCTTCCATATCGTCCCGTTCTCAAGTCGCTATCAAGCACTACTGGGACGCGAAGCTTTCGCTCGCTTTAACGCAATACCGCATTATGCATCTCTCACGCTTAAGATGCCCGGTCCACGAGGCATCATCTCTTTGATGGGGAAGCACTAAAGTGCGCCTCCCCAAGCGGAGGACTATGCGGCCGCTTTGATAGCCCCACAGTAAAATGGCCTCACCGGCCAAAAAACTTCGAAATAGGTCATTAAAGACCACGAACGCGGATAGATGAGTTCGGGAAAAAATCATCATTGATGCAAGCTTAGTGGCCATATACCCCCACTAGAGGCTCCATGCATATACAATAAGAGACAATAAAGCTCAATTTTATATATTTTACTTTATACTTTGTTTATTTTAAACTTTTGTTCGGCACGACCCGTTTTCAACTCAGTTCCTCTCTTTTACAGATGAACATCGTGCGGCGCCCGTCCAGGATACGGCACAACGGAGACACAGGCGCAGACGTGCAGTAGGGACCCGTCCTAAAGGATTCTTTTTAGATTAAGACCCTGCGTAAACCTTTTTTACTCTATCTTGTTGCTACACATCCCCTGGTTTTTTCTGATATAACCAAGGAGGAGGCTGGCGTCTTGGCATGTGGCCACGTCAGAATTTTTGCACGTACCTAGACACTAGGGGCTTTTTTAATAAAGAGTGTTGTTTCGCCCGCACTCATAAAGACCGAACACCTTAGGGAGTGTTCGGCGTCGCGAGTTTTGGCATTATATGCATCAGCTGCGAATCATGTCTTTGGTCAAATGTTGGGTTGCCCGGCTCCTAAGTTCAGCTACCTTACGTTCCGCTCTATCGGCTAAGGTAGCACCAGGAGAACTACTGTGATTGTGCCCCGGTTCGGCCAGGCGAGCACCTCAGTAGAGAAAGCCGAAAACTGACTGTCATGATGTAGCGTGAGACTGGTCAGCCACTCGGTGACCTATCGGAATCTATCGGATTCCTCTGCTTTAACGAAGGGCCGCTTCCCGGTCAGGCACATACGCGCCCCGAACTCGGGCGAGCGCATTCGCCACCAAGGGGCTACCTAAATAGTCTCACTGTCAAGCTCCTATGGCTAAGTGAAAGTGTTAAAGCATTATAGTCCGGTTGCCTGGCCCGCTGCGCTATCACCGCCTTTGTAGGACCAAGACGTTGGGTTAAGTGTGAAAATGCGTCTTCTGTGAGCACCCCCGCACTATGCGCGTGGGGGCTGAAGCCAACGACTGCCATCTTTCAGATTTTGTATATATATATCTTAAAACAGCCGCACAGGAGGTGTTCCCAATACTTGAAGGCACAAGTATAAAAAGGCCACTACAGTTTATCAAAATATTACTTTATAATTACATATGCTATCATAACATAGCATCTTTCGAGCACTGCGTCTCTATTACACGAGCGCCTTCAAGGACTTCCTGAAAATAGTGCTCGGAGGGTACTCGGCTTTTGTCCGAATCTCGGGACGCAACAACGGTGGTCTCCATCTCTGCCCAGTATGTCTTGACACGGGAAAGAGCCATCCTTGTGCCCTCTATGCATGCTGACCTCTTCATTGCATTAATACGCGGCACCGCATCAAGGAATTGCTGCACCAAGCTGAAATAACTCTTCGGCTCCGATCTCCCCGGCCACAGATGACCCATGACGTACTTCATGGCGAGTCCGGACAACCTATTCAGTTCGGCCCATTGAGCCAAACGATCGTCCACTGCCAGTGGATGCTCTGGATTGTGAAACTGCAACCAGAAAAGCTTTTCCACTTCGCGATCTTTATGATCTCGAAAGTGTTTGGTCGCATCAGCAGCACTCGCTGCCAAATCCAGATAGGTATCCTCCACACTCCACATCCGGTCCAATGGAGCAAACTTCGGATCGCAAAATTTCCTTCGCAGCATAAAGGGCTTTCCAGCCGCAATCTGTTCGGCCTGACGCAGCTCCTCCTTCGCAGCTCTCATCGCAGAGCGCGCGTCCTTGGCATTGGCAATGGCCTTCTCTAAGTCCGTCTGTTTCGCTTGGTCTTCTTTCTCAAGAAGTCTGCAACGGTCTGCAGCACTCTTTAACTTTTCGGCCATCTCGGCCATCTCTTCCTTGCTTCGGCAATGAGCAGACTGTTCGGCTCTGAGCTCTTCAAGGGCTTTCTTGGCAGCCACATCACTTTCTCTGGCTTGTTCTTTAGCTCGGGCAAGTTCTGCCCTAAGACTCTCCACGGCGGCCGCACCATCCGCATCAAGCACACACATCGTAAGACACTGGCATAAAACTCTTCTTACCTGATGCCGCCCAAGGAATTACATACCTTGAGCCTCATCAAGCCGCTTGTTGACAAGCGCGATGTCAGCATCTGCCACGTCCAGTTGCCGCTTTAGTTCGGCAAAATCATCAGTTCGGCTCGATTTCGGACACCCTGCCGCCTACATTCAAAGGCGACATCTTAGACCTGGGATTATGATCCTCCGCGTGCCGTCATTTCTTGACGATGTGCAGAGTCTCAGGGGCTACTATCTACACAGGGCGCATCTTATTCATGCGCAACTGACAGAAGTGTACATTATCTAATGTACCTCAAAACCCGTCAATAAACTTTTGACGGCCTCATGCAATCCGCTCTCTGCGGATGAGATCCTTTCAATCACCGTGCCCATCAATGCAAGGTACTCCTCCGAGATAGAAGCTCGCCCCAGCAGAATCTTTAGCTCCTCCGGCCGAGCACCAGACGGTGCCGGACTTGTCACACGACCTCTTTCGAAGGCCGGACGCGGAGAACCTCGGGGGGCCACATAGCTATCTTCCGCCCCTGCCGGATTCGGAGAAACCCTCCGCGACGACACCTCAGGGTCGCCCGCCTCACTAGGCGGCACGGCAGGGGAGGCGTCCCGCTCTCCATCATCTCTGGAAGGAGGTCCCCCGAAGACGAGCTCTGCTGAGAAGGGCTGAGGTCTGAGCTACAAGGTAAAAATTCGGTTAATCTTCTCAGATATAAACCAAGGATTTCCCTCACCCCTAAAAAGGAAAATCTTTCTCTACTTACGGCTCGCTGGAGGGCTGATCCCCTTGAGGGCGTAGTCCAGCCGAGGAAGTCCCCGGCGTCGGACCCTCTGACGAGGATTTTTTTCCCCGCTTCGAGGCCATGGTTTCCGGGTCATCAGAGGCGGCTCTCTTCTTCCCCTTAGGAGAGGAATTGTCGGTTCCTCCCTTCGGAGCAGCATCCTTCGAGGAGGACATAGTTTCTTTGTCCTCCCCCTTGCTTCCCTCCAAAGGCATTATCTCCAGCATCCTAACCAGCACGGGATCTGGCCTGGTTTCGGGAAGGGGAGCCGGACACCTGATCAGCTTTGCCTTCGCTATCCACTCCTATTTGAAAGGATGGCTCTTTTAGGGGCAAGTTTATGACAATTATACGGATAGAAGGTCCGGGCACAAGGTTGCTTACTTGAGTATCCGGGCAATTGCAGCTTAGGCCTGCGTCCTCGGTTAAATCCGGACACATTTCTTGTGATCCGAAGAACAGTTTATACATCTCCGTGGGCGTTGCGCCCATGAAATTCTGGAGAGCACGCGGTCCCTCTGGATTAAACTCCCACAGGCGAAGGGAGCGACGTTTGCCGGGCAATATTCGGCGAATCAGCATGACCTGCGTCACCTTGACCAGGCTGAGGTCTCCTTCCAAGAGATCCTTAATGCGGCCCTGTAACAAGGGCACGTCTTTGGGCAAACCCCAATCTAACCCTCTGTTGACCCATGACGCTAGCCTTGGTGGGGGACCCGAGCGAAAGGCAGGAGGCGCCACCCCCTTGGTACTCCGAGGAGCGGTGATATAAAACCACTCTCGTTGCCACAAGCCTAGCTCCTCTTGAAAAGAGCCCTCGGGCCATGGAGCATCAGCATTTTTGCTTATAACAGCGCCTCCGCACTCTGCGTGCCATCCCTTGATCATCTCCGGCTCCACTTTGAAGGTCTTGAGCCATAATCCGAAGTGAGGGGTAACACGGAGGAACGCTTCACACACGACAATAAACGAGGACATATGGAGGATGGACTCCGGAGCTAAGTCATGGAATTCCAGCCCGTAATAAAACAGCAGTCCCCTCACAAAGGGATCCATTGGGAAGCCCAACCCCCGAAGGAAGTGAGACATGAACACCACGTTCTCACCGGGCTAGGGACTGGGAATGACCTGCCCTTGGGCAGGCAACCTATGCGAAATTTTGCCGATCAGGAACTTAGCCTCCCTCAACTTTAGTACGTCCTCCTCCGTGATGGAGGAGGGCGTCCATCGGC
The DNA here is from genome assembly GCF_003073215.2 of Triticum urartu. Classification (NCBI taxonomy): domain Eukaryota; kingdom Viridiplantae; phylum Streptophyta; class Magnoliopsida; order Poales; family Poaceae; genus Triticum; species Triticum urartu. The sequence continues at coordinate 514,254,219 of NC_053024.1, read as the reverse complement.
CTTGAAGGTCAGAACCGGACATCGTCGAAGGTCCGAAGCGCCTGGAATCTGGAGCCTAGGGTGTTGGAACTCGAGGCGATGGGCGAACTCGCTTGAGATTGAAAAAAGGAGTAAGGCCTTGGTCTCTTTATAAGAGGTTGAATACCAAGAGCCCTTCCCGTAATCGTCCGGGACTCGTCTTTAATCGAGGAAACGTGCTAACGGGCAGGGTTGGGTTACCCACGTCCGTATTGATGAGAGTCCCGTAAAAGGGGTACACTATCTCTGCTTTGACAAGACGTGCCAAGGAAACCGCCTCGCAAAACATGCTGAGGTGGAAAAGTAAAGTGATTCGAGTAAAGGACTTGGCCGTAGTGTGATGACGCACTGCGGAATACGTCAGCAGATTTGATTTGTGTTAATATTATTCTCTCTATGGCAATATGTGGAAACTTATTTTGCAGAGCCGAACACTACTCTTGGTGTCTACAATCTTCTATGAAGGACTTGGAGGAGGAACCCGCCTTGCAATGCCGAAGACAATCTGCGCGCCGGACTCGTCGTCATTGAAGCCTGGTTCAGGGGCTACTGAGGGAGTCCTGGATTAGGGGGTGTTCAGGTAGCCGGACTATACCTTCAGCCGGACTCCAGGACTAAGAAGATACGAGATTGAAGACTTCGTTCCGTGTCCGGATGGGACTTTCCTTGGCGTGGAGGCAAGCTTGGCGACGCGGATATTCAAGATCTCCTACCATTGTAACTGACTCTGTGTAACCCTAACCCTATCCGGTGTCTATATAAACCGGAGGGTTGTAGTCCGTAGGACATCAACTCCATACACAACAATCATACCATAGGCTAGCTTCTAGGGTTTAGCCTCCGTGATCTCGTGGTAGATCTACTCTTGTACTACCCATATCATCAATATTAATCAAGCAGGAGTAGGGTATTACCTCCATCGAGAGGGCCCGAACCTGGGTAAAAACATCGTGTCCCTTGTCTCCTGTTACCATCCGGCCTTGACGCACAGTTCGGGACCCCCTACCCGAGATCCGCCGGTTTTGACACCGACAGGGACTCCTGAGCATTGCGACTCACGAGCCTAACTTGCCACGTAGCCCCTCACTCCTTAGTCCCGTCCTGGTTTCTGGTCGGGGCTAACGCTGGGTGAGGTATGCGCAGGGCCGGGCCCTGCCGACGTAGAGCGCGAGCAAGTAGGGGAGAAAAATGCAAATTCCAGGAAATTCAAAGCAAATATTACAAGCCATAGATTATTTCACGACGCCAAACACAAGTTTAAACGCCTCCGCGAGGCATGGTGCATGTTGCGGGAATAAAAACAGGACAGAAGACGCGAAGGGATCACTCTTCAGTGGCGCCGCCGCCTGTGGTGGAGTCACGCTGGACGACTCCGCCTCCCGGGGCCGTGGAGCTGGCGGCACCGCGCCCGGGCAAGACGCTGAAGGCGCGGAACCTCCTCAGCAAAGCTTCGGCTCGGCCTTTCACGGCCTCAGCGGCAGCGGCGGCAAGGTCGCCGCTCATGGGTTCCAGCAGGCTGTCGAAGTCGAGGTCGGGGTCGCGCAGGTAGACGTGGCTGAGGACGTGCGTCAGCGCCGTAGAAGACAGGGCGCGCGCCTCAGCCTCGGCCATGGGGCCAAGGCCGTCTACGACATCTTCAAGCGCACGGACCAGGAAGGGAAGCAGCCTGGCGGGGCCGTCCTCCGCACCGGCCAGCGGCTCCTCCAAGCCGCTCTCGTAAAGTGTCTTCAGCGCAGCACGAGCACTCTTCTCCATCTTCGCGAAGGCCACCCGATCCTCCGCCAGGACCTTCGCCTTGGCGTCTAGCTTGGTCCTCTCCGCCTTCAGCGACCGGTCCAGCGTCTCCAACCGGCCATGGCGGTCATCAAGCTTGACGTCCCGGGCCTTGACGGCAGCCTCCCGAGCCTTCATCTCCTTCTCTTTCTCCTAGCGGCTGCGGACCTCCTTGGCGAGCTCGTCGCGCAGGCCTTGCAGCTCGGTCTCTAGCGCCTCGCTGCGAGCCTTGGCAGCCTCAGCGTCGCGCTGGCCAGTGTTACGAGCGGCCTTGGCTTGGTTGGCGGCCTGCTTCTCCCCTTCAGAGGCCGCCACGGCCTGGCTCAGCGCTGCTCGGACGGAGGCAGTGGAACGGGCCCAGCCAGAAGCTAACTCCAGGCGCCCGGCCACTAGGCGAGGGTCCGCGCTCAGAAGATCCTCCCGCAGCTGGCTTAGTTCACTAGTGACCTGGTCCAGGATGGCGGCAGAGGGAGCAGAAGAAGCGGGAACCGGCGGAGCGGGCGAAGAAGACGGCAGCGTGATCACGGCTCGGCAGGAAGGACCCCCTGGGCCTGGGCTTCCCCGGCTGCAGCATCGAGCGCAGTTGACTCTAGGGTCAGCGGGGCAACGGGGGCTGACTCCTCGCCGAGGCATCCCAGTCGGCCTCGCAAGGACGACCGGGCAGGGGAGGCGCGAGCCGCGCCGTCTTTCCCCTCAATGGACAAAGGCGCCATCCCGGTAGGTGGACTCGCCCCAAGCGGGGCAGCAGAAGCTCCTTTCAACCTCTTCGCCAAAGGTGCCAGCCTGACAAAAGAATACGGACATCAAGCCTCGGTGGCAGAAACCAAGCAAAGCACGAATCAAGCACTTACTGGTCGTCGCTCACGGACCCAAGCAACCTCCGGCCGAACTTGAAGCCAGAGAGCCTGCAGCTGGGGTCAGCCTCGGGAGGCCCGGAAGCAGAAGGCACCTCAGGAGGACTGGAGCTGGCCTCGGGTCGCTCAAGGACCGGAGCAGACCCTGGGGCAACCAGTCCCGACCTGCCCTTCCTCGCGACCAAGGGAGAGTCCTCCCCTCCTCGCCTAGCGCCAGCATCATCGTCGTCCGGCATGGCGCGGAGGACCTAGGACCTGCGCCGAGGGAAAGACTCCCTCGACCCCTCGCCAGTCGCCTCAGAGTCGGATTCTTCTTCCTCCGCCTCTTCTTCCTCCTCGCTCTCGCTGGAGCTGTCGGAGGACACGTTCACCATCGCCAGCGCCGCAAGACCCTCGGGAGCTTCCACGGGCACCAGCCCATCGCCATTGAAGGTGGGCATGGCATTCACCACCTGCTCCCAGTCGTCACGAAGGAACAGGGGGACGAGGCACCCACCGGCTTCGCCACGTCTACCCCAACCAAGGAATGGAGGGCCGCGACCAGATTCTCATCGGTCAGGGCCTCCGAGCTGAGGTGCAAGGCGGTGTCCGCTTCCCCAAGCCTCCACAACGGGAGCGAGTGCTCCTGGAGTGGAGCCACCCGGTGCTCCAAGAACTCCCTCAGGAGCGTGGATCTAGTCAGCTTCACCGTCCCCAAGTTGCTCGGCCTCAGGTCCGCGTTCATCCTCTTCAGCACCGCCCTCGCACGGGGGTCGACGAGCTCCGCGCGGGACCACACGTCGACAGCCTTGGGCTGCCCCGTAGGCAACACCAGACGGGGGTGGAGGCACCCGACGTCCACCATGACCCACTTGCTCCGGAAGCCTTCGATTCTCTTCCCAGGCTTCGAGATGGCATTGGAATTGGAGTATGCGATGAAGCTCGCACATGCGGAGACATGGCCACCAGAAACCCGGAGGGAAAAATAGTGACGCAACAAGGCCACCGAGGACTTTACCCCGACATGAGCCTCACAGTAGTAAGCAAAAATCGCCAGGAGAAGAACAGAGTTGGAGTGGAGATGCAGAGCCTGCAAGTTGTACTGGCGAAGAACAACAAAGAACGACTCAGAAAAAGGAGGCACCAGACCGGCGACGATGGCGCTCACAAAGAGCGGATAGAAGGTGATCCCCCTGCCTTCAGGCTGGTCGGAATCGGCCTTGAGCACAGTCGCCCCCTTGCTGCCCTGCACCACCGTCATCAGGCGCGTGAGGGCGAGGCTCTTCTCCGACAAGTTCGGGGAATCCAGGGCCGGCGAGTACCAGGCCTCGGTCGGGGACTTGCGAGGCGCCATGGCGTGCCGGGCGAGAAGGATTGAGACAGATCTGGAGGATTTCGGAAGCAAGAAAGAGGCGAGCGAGAAAGGGGATCTGGAGCGAGGCGAACGAGAACAAAGCAAGTAAGTTTGGCCCGGGCACCTCTTTTGTCAGATGGACTGTTGCCAAGGCATCGTGGGGGAGCGCAGACGCCCACGTCTGATCAATCGCCACGCGGCGCCCAAGGCCGTAGGCTGTTAGGGCCCGCGGCGCTTCGCGCTTGCCCCTTCGCTTCCCTGCTAGGCCAAGCCCGGGCACGCCTTGGGCCCGGGGGCTACTGTCGGCGTTCTAGGAACGAGGGTCCCCAGACTTTCCTGCCTGCGGCGTGGCTCAAGTGGGGGCCCAGCGCGGCCCATCTTCATCAGCTCAAGCTCAAGACCCTCGTGAGGGGCCAAGCCTCGTGGGGCGGATGACAGGAAGCTTCCTCAGAGGCAGCCTCACCAGGCAGGCTCGTGAGAAGGCGGAGAGATCAAGGCGGGGATACCTCGCGAGGAGCCTGTGAGGCAAGCCATGACGATCAAGACCAGGCGGGCGCTGGCCTACGCAGTGTCCTTGTTTCCCCTTTAATGCAAAGGGGGCAAGCATAGGCCAAGGCATCGGGTAAAGGTTACCATTCCGGTGCAACGAGACCAAGACTAGCAGAGCGGCAGGACGGAGGTCACTGTGGAGCCCAAGACGGTGTCACCACCAGTGCTTTTGGCAGTCGAAGACCACCTTTGGTCAGGATAACTTGTACTATATGTTCCCCTTCAAAATGGCTGACTGTTGGCGCCCTTCCCGCTCATTATTTGGGGAGAGGCCCGGGGCCTCTATAAATAGAGCTAGCCACCACAGAGTAGAGGGATCCGGGATCCGGACAAGGACACCCAGGAGGGACATCTAGAAATTTGGTAGAACCCTAGCAGAGAGAGAGTGTGAGAGGCGACTGAACTCACCCTAGCAGTTCATCGCACCAGCTCAAGAACACCTCTCACGAGGCTACTCTTCCCTTGTACTGTTCATCATCAGCCCCTGAGGCAATCCACCACACCACACACTGGAGTAGGGTATTACACCACAACGGTGGCCCGAACCAGTATAAACCTTGTGTCCCTTTTGTTGTTCATTGTTTCCAGCTTAGATCACGCGAGGAGATTGGACGTAGAACGGTAGGGGAGAGATCTCCGCGCGCACCCCAGTGTTTGGACCACAAGGGTCTGCCGGAACCCAAAATCTGACAGGTGCACTCTCATAAGTCACCCGACTCAATTACAAAGAAGAAAAAGCCCACTGCAGGGCGTGGAACCGTATTGGAGGGATGACTTAACGGGCCCTGCAAAATCCATAGTATAGCGGATACCATATCACCACACAGCCTTAGAGCATGTTGGGTACTCCGGCAGGTTGCCGAAAGCGGTGAGGATCTCCTCATCCAAAATACTTCAGAGCACCTTCCCACGGATAACAATACAGTATTGACGGTCTTCGAGACCTTCGCCTCAAATAATAGGCGTAAGCGAGCACTCCGCAGCCTTGCCGAAGTCTGCCACGTGGCAGCAATAAATCCATGGAGCGACACGGCTATCACCTTCAATGCCAGTGACGAACCCAAATTCCGAATAGCCCAAGCACCAGCCGCTTTGGTCCTCAGCCCAATCGTGGATGGCTTTCGGCTCACTAAAGTGCTCATGGATGGTGGCAGCGGACTAAACCTCATTTATGAGGAGACTCTTCAAAAAATGGAAATAGACAACAACTGTATTGAGCAAAGCAGTACGACCTTCTGAGGAATCATCCCTAGTCGGGAGGCATGTTGCGCTGGGAAAATCACACTTGATGTGGTATTCGGCACTCCGGAGAACTACAGGTCCGAACAGATTACATTCCAAGTGGCCCCGTTCAGTAGCGGATACCACGCCCTTCTAGGGCGGGAGGCGTTCACGATTTTTCAAGCCATACCCCATTACGGGTACATGAAGCTCCGGCTCGACCCTAATGGAATCATCACTCTAGTTAGTGATCCGGGCATAGCACTCCGCGCCGAGAACAAAACAGCCGCACTAGCCCTCGAGGCATTATCCGAAGCCCTTATGGCAGAGGAATTAACCACGCTGCGCTCCATGGTGGACAGGGACGATGTGATACTAGACAAAAGATCCAAGTCCACCTCCTTCAAACCAGCGGACGAAATAGTCAAATTCCAAGTCCATCCAACGGACCCCACAAAAACAGCATCCATAGGGGCACAGCTAAACCCCGCTATAGACGCCGCACTATGGGAGTTTCTGTGCGAGAATTGGGACATATACGCCTGGCACCCTTCAGACATGCCAGGAATCCCATGCAGACTGGTCGAGCATAGCCTTAATGTTCTAAAAGGATTCAAGCCAGTCAAGCAGACTCTTCAGCGTTTCTCTGAACCTAAACGTGGGAGAGGAGCTAGCCAAGCTACTGGAGGCCGGATTTATCAGAGAAATAAAACATCCGGACTGGCTAGCAAACCTGGTGATGGTACCAAAGAAGGACAAATCTTGGCGCCTATGCGTCGACTTTGAAGACCTTAATAAGTCTTGCCCAAAGGATCCCTTCCCACTCCCTCGCATCGATCAAATTATCGATGCTACTGCAGGACACGAATCACTGTGCTTCCTCGACACATACTTCAGTTACCACTAGATTAGGATAGCGGAGTCCGACCAAGCCGCAACGGCATTTATCACACCATACGGCCCTTTCTGTTTTAACACAATGCCCTTCGGCCTCAAAAACGCCAGCGCAACATATCAGTGCATGATCCAGACATGTCTGGAAAAGCAGATCGGCAAGACTGTGGAGTGTACCTGGCCATGGGCAGCCCGGCCCGGTCGGCCCGACCTGACCCGGCCCGAAAAAGCCTGACCCAGCCCGGCCCGACCTTGTCCATGGGCCGGGCTCGGGCCTAGGTTTTGAGCCCGAAGCCTGGGCCTGGCCGGGCCCGGGCCCGTCGTTTTCGCCATTTAAGGAAGAGGCCCGGCCCGAGGCCCGACGGGCTTTTAGTATGATGGGTCGGGCTTGGGCCCGATTTTTAGGCCCGATGGCCGGGCTGGGCCGGGCTCGGGCCTGAGTTTTTTGCGTTGGGCTTTGGTTGGCCCGGCCTGGCCCGAGGAATGGCCAGGTATACTGTGGAGGCATATGTAGACGATGTGGTCATCAAAACCAGACACGTCGACTCCTTAATAGATGACTTGAGGCTCACATTCGCCAATCTCCAAACATACGACATTAAGCTCAATCCGGAAAAATGTGTTTTCTGCGTTCCCGGCGGAAAGCTCCTGGGCTTCATAGTCTCCAGTAGAGGAATTGAAGCAAATCTGGCTAAAATCCGAGCTCTGTCGTAGTTGGCTATCCCAACTGGCCTCAAGCAAATCCAGAAATTAACTGGTTGTGTGGCGGCTCTAAGCCGCTTTATCTCCTATTAGCAGAAAAGGCACTTCCCCTTTATCGCCTTCTTTGGCGAACCGAACACTTCGAGTGGACGGACGCAGCCACGGCCGGACTGGAAGAAATAAAAGCCATCCTGGCCACCAACCCAATCTTGGCCGCGCCAACTGTTGGCGAACCAATGCTATTATATATAGCGGCAACTCATCAAGTTGTAAGCGCAGTGCTCATCGTTGAACGAGAGATGGACGGACACAAATTCCCACTTCAAAAGCCGGTATATTATGTGTCAACCGTCCTCACTCCATGCAAATCATGGTACCCACATTATCAGAAGATAGCATACGCGATATTCATGGCATCTCAAAAATTACGACACTACTTTCAAGAGTGTTCGATTATGGTGGCCTCCGAAGTATCACTCGATGACACAATTAACAATCGCGATGCCATGGGCCGGATTGCCAAATGGGCTATCGAGCTCCTCCCGTTCGACATAACATATAAACCACGGCGAGCCATTAAGTCGCAAGTCCTGGCCGATTTCTTAGCCGAATGGACGGAAGTCGAACTCCCTAAAGAGTACGGCGCATACTCCAATTGGATCATGCACTTCGACGGCTCTAAAATGCTGGCTGGTCTGGGGGCTGGCGTCGTCCTGACGTCCCCCACCGGAGATACAGTGCAATACGTACTCCAAATACTATACACAGACTCCAATAACGCAGCCGAATACGAGGACCTATTACACGGTCTCCGGATGGCAGTCTCCATGGGCATCCAATGCCTAGAGGTGCAGGGGGATTCGAACCTCGCAATATCCCAAATAAACGGAGACTTCGATGCCAAGGATCCGAAAATGGCGGCATATCGCAACGCCGTCCTCAAAATGTCAGCTCGATTCGAGGGGCTTGAATTCCACCACGTGGCTCGGGAAAACAACCAGGCGGCGGGCATCCTCGCCCGCATCGGCGCTAAACGCGACCCTGTCCCACCAAACATCTTCCTGGAAAGACTGTTTAAACCATCTATGGTATGGGAAGGGGACACCGGCAAGAATAGTCCGGACCCGGTCACAACCCCAGATACCGAACACTCTGACACAATCGGAGGCTCTGCCACCGAAATAACACCTTCAGCCCACGTGATTATGGCCGTCATTGCCCCGTGGACAGAACCATTCCTTGCCTACCTAACTAGGCTGGAACTACCTGAGGACCATAATGAGGCACGCTACATAGTGCGGCGATCTAAAGCCTACAAGGTCCACGAGGGAGAGCTTTATAAGAAAAGCACAACCAGAGTCCTTCAAAGGTGCATCTCCGAAGAGGAAGGGCGGAAGCTTTTGGCAGAAATCAATGCCGGACTCGGCGGCCACCACGCCGCAGCCCGGGCCCTTGTAAGCAAGGCCTTCCGTACAAGTTTTTATTGGCCGACGGCTCGGGCAGATGCACAGCATCTGGTCCAACATTGTGTTGGTTGCCAGCTTTTTGCAAACTAAATCCACATGCCACCTACCGCCCTCCAAACAATCCCCATTACTTGGCCCTTTGCGGTCTGGGGGCTTGATATGGTCGGACCCCTCAAAGGGGGAACCCATAAGCAAAAATACTTACTGGTCATGGTGGATAAACTCACCAAATGGATAGAAGCCAAACCTGTCAAAACGTCTGAATCCGGACCGGTGATAGACTTCATATCCGGGGTCGTACACCGTTATGGCGTCCCCCACAGCATCATCACTGACAACGACACGAATTTCACAGCTGATGAGGTGAAACTTTGGTGCAGCAACATGGGCATCAAGCTCGATTATGCTTCTGTCTATCATCCGCAAACTAACGGTCAAGTCGAACGGGCAAATGGTCTTATCATGAGCGGCATTAAACCCAGATTAGTGCGGTCCTTAAAGGAATCAGACACGCATTGGGTAGAGGAGCTCGACTCCGTACTATGGGGGTTGCGGACCACGCCGAATCGCACTACCGGATACACACCGTTTTTTATGGTGTACGGCGCTGAGGCGGTGCTGCCTTGCGACAAAATTCATGACTAACCTAGAGTGCATCATGTACGAACAAAGAGAGGCTGAGCTCGATTGGCAAGACAATTTGGATGCCCTGGAGGAGGAGCGCGACGTGGCAAAAGCTCGTTCCGCATTCTATCAGTAACAGGCTCGAAGGTATCAAAGCAGAGAAGTGTGGGCCAAAACCTACAACGTTGGTGAACTAGTTCTACGCCTGCCGGAGAAGAAAAAGAACAAGCTCAAGACTAAATGGGAAGGTCCCTTCATTATAGACCAGGTTCTGACCGGTGGAGCGTACCGCCTACGGGATGCATCGGATAATCGACTCGAGCCAAACCCATGGAACGCAGCCAGACTCCGAAGATTCTACGCCTAGCGCCGGACTCTGTGTTCGTCTCCTTACCTCCGTCAATTTTTTGCACATTTGTTTCTTCTCTCTTTCTTTCTCTTCCTTCTTTCAAAGCCTTTTAAGGCTATACTTGTGTCTTGGTTACACAACCTTGACGCGTTAACCGCGTTCAATATACCTGGGGGCTTCTTATATAGAAGCTTAATCTAATTACCTTTCTGGGCTTCATGCCCCGCACATGTGTTATTCTTCCGCATGTACCTTTTTCGCCATTATATGCATCGATATGACTTAAGTTTTGGCCAAGCTGGGTTGCCTGGCTCTTGTGTTTATGCCCTATGTTCCCGTTAATTCGGCTAGGGCATAAGGGGAGCACCTCTGCGATTGTTACTGTCGGGTCAGCCGGATGTGTACCTCAGACTGGGTGAAGCCGAAAGCTAGCGTTCTTAAGGGAATATTCGGTCGGTGAATAAAAGATGACTTTCATTTAAATTACTACACACCCCCATATGTTTTTAGCCTGCGTCTCGTAGTTCGGACATGCACATTAGGGCATGCGTACCCAGGGAAAGGAACCCTTAACGGAACTATTCTCCCTGAAAGATGTTTCTTACTATGCATGTAATATAACATAACTAGTTGGGTACTTGTCTGTTCAAGCACTTATGACCCCTATGCCTGGTTTTCATGCATACCCCGGTTTTTACATAACCGAGTGGGTATTCGGATACACTCCGGACTATCGGGTCCAAAGGTCGAAGCAAAAAGGTCTGCCATGACAAATGATTTACAATCCGACTAGGGACATTATACATGTCACTTGAAGTACACAGTCACTAAGACTGGTTAAATTCTTCTTCTATACCATCCAACAGGCTGTCTAGCCTACAATCCTGTTGGGAATACTTTGCGGCTAATTCTACTTGATCATACACTAAACTGACAAGGATCTCTTTCCCATCGGGCCCCACAGGTCCGATCTCGGCCATGTGGTTTGGGTCCGCCTTCGTATATCTTGTATTCACCATAGCCCAGGCATCCCTTGCACCTTGTCGGCAGGCTGATATATTCCATAATCGGAAGCGCCGCCACGCTCCCTTGAGCTTCTCCATAAGCTCCCCCATGCCTCCTGGCGAGGACGCGGACGGCCACAAGGCTTGGGCAATACTCTACATCACCTGCCGAACTTGTTCGTGCAGTCGTGAGAGCTCTGGCAGAATATCACCCGAGGACCCGGGCATCTCCTCTGCGGGACGACCCGTCAGCATACCTATAGACATAACGCTGTTAGCAGGTTTCTTGGTCGAACTCCTTCAAAAAGTTCGTTCAAGCGCTTACTAAAAATGCTGCGTTGAAGCCGTTTATTCTCCTTCACGGAGTCCGCAAGCTGGGCTCGGACATCCTTCAGTTCCACGCCCAGCCGAATATTGGCATCTTGGAGATCGTTTTTCTCCTGCCTAACTCGCGTCAGCACGCGCTCGCCAGCATTTCGTTGTCGATCATCCTGTGCCATATCCGCATCCACGGCCTCCGGATTCACTCCGGGGCCACCTACAACATCTATTGTTAGGTGTGCGTATACGCCGCATACTACCTGGTACCTATATTCTTTGCAATAGATGAAAGAGTTACCAGGGGGACCCTTTTTGGACTCCTTCAATGCGGCAACAGCGGCCTCCAGCTGGGCCTTGCACTCGTCCAGCTCTTGAGACAGTTGGGAATTCTTATCTGTAAGAACCTGCACAAATAATGATCCTTAAATCAGTTGCGTCAACTGTTTCAAGTCTCAGGGGCTACTGATACATATAATCGTCAGATTTACTTACCCGTACATCCCTTACATACTGGTTTGTGGCTCTAGCTAGACCATTTTGAGCAGCACGGAGGTACGCGTCTCCAGAATTGAAGGCATCAAATGCCTCTGGTGAGAAGCAAGCGTCACGGAGTACGGCCCGGCGACGCCTATGATTCATGGCGCTCTCCACTTCTGAATTTGTAGTGGACAGTCTATCTGCATCCTATGTAGGAGGAATATCCAGCGTCCGCCCCATGTCGGCTTCCGCCTCTATGTCCGGCCTTGGGGCCCGACTGGTGGAAGCGTGATCGGCAGCCTCTCCAGACATATTCCAGCGAGCGTTTTTTATATTAAAGAAATACTGACGTCATTATATTTTAAGAAATACGACAACCACAGAGCGGGGTTTTTTGTCATACCTCTGCGCCGGCGTCTCCGTCCTGACCGCCTTCCTTTTTGGCCTACCCGGCCTCGGTGCCTCTTGTTGGCGAGTTGCTGCGGGTTCGGCACGGCGTCCCGAATGCCTTCCCTGTAAAACACCATATGTATATGGTAGGTGAAGTGTATAAAAGGGGGTTCCTAGTTTTTGGAGTTGGGATTTTGGTTTTTCTTACATGCGACGCAGGGAGCAGTCCGGGATAATCGGCCGTAATGGCCACCATGGCGTCATCGCAGCTCAATTAATAGAACTGTCTGTCTATCAGCTCCACGAATATGTCCGGATCTTCTTCAAGTCCGGGACCGAGGGCCTGGTTAGGGTCCTCTGGTTGTGGAGATGGGTTGTTGACCTCCCTTACAGCTTTTCGCAGTTCCTGCCATAAAATGGCAAGGTGAGTACCTACGACACAGAATGCGGGAAGAATGGGAGTAAGGAGATATAACTCACCCAGCTTGGAGGGTTGTACATGGAGAATCCATCCCGTGGCTTGATGCGGATGAACTCCTCTTCCTCTCCCTTGAACAACTCGGACAGAATTTTTGCTAAAGCAGCAGCGGAGTCCGGTCCCTTATGCCCGCAACGGGTGGCATCATCTTCACCGTTAAAACACCACAGGGGCTGCCCTCGATATTGAAGTGGCCGCACTCCCTGCATTATGCATATTGACATAACCTCAATTACTACCAATCCTGATTGAGCCAGCGCCTTAATCCGGTTCTTCAGGTAAATGACCTCTCCGTTGTCTTCCTCCTGAGGGCTCCGTGGGCGCCAGCTTCGGCGTTTCTTCAGAGGAGCATTGTTGAACTCAGGAAGACCCTGCCGAACAGGGTCTGGAAGGGGGACGTCCTCCATATAAAACCATTCCGAAGGCCAGTCTTCGGACGTCTTCTTTGGAGTACCGGACAGGTATCTAGTTTCGGCGATGCGCCATATTTCGGCTCCGCCCACTTGATAAAGTGACCCCTTCTGTGTGCGGGGGACAAGGCAAAATAACCTTTTCCACAGCTCGAAATGAGCCTCGCAGCCCAGGAATAACTCGCAAAGGGCAACGTAGCCGGCAATGTGTAATATGGAAGCAGGGGTGAAATTATGCAGTTGGAGGCCAAAACCTCCAGGAGACCGTGGAGGAACGGATGAATTGGAAATCTGAGTCCCCTTAATAAGTAAGGAACAAGGAACACCCGCTCCCCCGTAGAGGGGCTGGGGAAGCTCTCCACTTGCTCCCTGCCATTGTAGGTGGCGAGCCCGGCTCAGACAGGAACCATATACGCTGGAGGGAGAAATCCCTGAGTTTGCAGTTCGACTAATCAACTATGTGGGATAGAACACCTCTCCCAATCACCGAGCTTAGGGCTACGAGGGCGAGAGGAGGAGTTGCGGTGGTCGGCCATGTTGGAGTGGATTTTTCCGAAGCGCGCTCCGATGGATTCTCGCTGTGGGAGGATGGTATGGATTGGATCTAAGAATCCCCATCCCTTTAATAGACAATTTATTTATTTGTCTAGGGGGGCGAATGTAAAAATGCCCTGGCTCCTCGTATTCATTCGACGCGTGGAAGATAGCCCTTATTGGGCGCAGAAGCCAAGAAGTCCAACATTTATGGGGCCGGACACTACTTGACAGACATTCAAAATTTGGAGAAGAACCCGCCCTGCAATGCCGAAGACAATACTGCGCGCCGAACTCATCGTCATTGAAGCCTAGTTCAGGGGCTACTGAGGGAGTCCTGGATTAGGGGGTCTCCGGACAGCCAGACTATATCCTTTGACCAGACTGTTGGACTATGAAGATACAAGATTGAAGACTTCGTCTCGTGTCCGGATGGGACTCTACTTGGCGTGGACGGCAAGCTAGGCAATACGGATATGTATATCTCCTCCTTTTTAACCGACCTTGTGTAACCCTAGCCCCCTCCGGTGTCTATATAAACCGGAGGGTTTTAGTCCGTAGGACAACATACAATCATACCATAGGCTAGCTTCTAGGGTTTAGCCTCTCTGATCTCGTGGTAGATCTACTCTTGTAATACTTATATCATCAAGAATAATCAAGCAGGACGTAGGGTTTTACCTCTATCAAGAGGGCCCGAACCTGGGTAAACATCGTGTCCCCTGCTTCCCGTTACCATCTGCCTTAGACGCACAGTTCGGGACCCCCTACCCGAGATCCGCCGGTTTTGACACTGACATTACCCTTGAGGTAAAACGTTGGGAGGAAAAACTATAAGCCCCTATCTTTCTCTGTGTCCGATTAAAACTTCATACCCATAAATATTGCGTGAGTGTTAGCAATTGTGAAAGACTAAAAGATGGTTGAGTATGTGGACTTGCTGAAAAGCCCTTATATTGACTCTTTCCTATGTTATGATAAATTGCAATTGCCTCATTGACTGAGATTAGAGTTTGTTGGTTCTCAATGAAGTTTATGATTCATACTTGAAATGGTGATTGAATTATTACTTTAGCATAAGAGATTATATGACAATATATATATATGTTGTTGTTCTAAGAATGATCATGATGCCCTCATGTCAGTATTTTATTTTTATCGACACCTCTATCTCTAAACATGTGGACATATTTTTCAATTTCGGCTTTCGCTTGAGGACAAGCGAGGTCTAAGCTTGGGGGAGTTGATGCATCCATTTTGCATCATGCTTTTATATCGATATTTATTGCATTATGGGTTATTATTACACATTATGTCACAATACTTATGCCTATTCTCTCTTATTTTACAAGGTTTACATAAAGAGGGAGAATGCCGGCAGCTGGGATTCAGGGCTGGAAAAGGAGCAAATATTAGAGACCTATTCTGCACAGCTCCAAAAGTCCTGAAACTTCACGGAAGCTATTTCCAGAATATATAAAAAATACAAAGCGCAAGAAGTTCTAGAGGGGGCCACACCCTGGCCACGAGGGTGGGGGGCGCCCTACCCCCCTGGGCGCGCCCCCCTACCTCGTGGGCCCCCTGGTGGCCCTCTGATGCCCATCTTATGCTATATGGAGTCTTTCATTGAGGAAAAAATCATAAGCAAGCTTTCGGGACGAAACTCCGCCGCCACGAGGCGGAACCTTGGCGGAACCAATCTAGGGCTCTGGCGGAGCTGTTCTGCCAGGGAAACTTCCCTCCGGGAGGGGGAAATCATCACCATCGTTGTCGGTGTCAAACCCGGCGGATCTCGGGTAGGGGGTCCCGAACTGTGCGTCTAGGCCGGATGGTAACAGGAGACAAGGGACATGAAGTTTTACCCAGGTTCGGGCCCTCTCGATGGAGGTAAAACCCTACGTCCTGCTTGATTAATATTGATGATATGGGTAGTACAAGAGTAGATCTACCACGAGATCGAGGAGGCTAAACCCTAGAAGCTAGCCTATGGTATGATTGTTGATGTGTACGTTGTCCTACGGACTAAAACCCTCCGGTTTATATAGACACCGGAGAGGGTTAGGGTTACATAAAGTTGGTTACAATGGTAGGAGATCTTCATATCCGTATCGCCAAGCTTGCCTTCCACGCCAAGGAAAGTCCCTTCCGGACACGGGACGGAGTCTTCAATCTTGTATCTTCATAGTCTAGGAGTCCGGTTGAAGGTATAGTCCGGCTATCCGAACACCCCCTAATCCAGGACTCCCTCAGTAGCCCCTGAACCAGGCTTCAATGACGACGAGTCCGGCGCGTAGATTGTCTTCGGCATTGCAAGGCGGGTTCCTCCTCCAAGTACTTCATAAAAGATTTTGAACACAAAGATAGTGTCCGGCTTTGCAAAATAAGTTTCCACATATTGCCATAGAGAGAATAATATTTACACCAATCTAATCTGCTGACGTATCCCGTAGCGTGTCACACCACGGCCAAGCCTTTATCCGAGTCGTTTCATTATCCCACCTCAGCGCGTCATGCGAGGCGGTTTCCTTGGCACGTCTTGTTAAAGCAGAGATCATGTCCCCTTATCCCGAGATTCTCATCAATACGGGCGTGGGTAACCCAACTGCGCCATTGATTACGGCGCTTGGAGATAAGCGAGTTTTACCAGGTTGGTGGGGACATGTGGTTGCGTCCACCCATATAAGGGGATAAGGATCCACCTTTTCACCTACGCCTTCTTCCTCCTTCGCCTATCCATTCTTGCGCACTCGAGCTCCAGCGGCCAAGTCCGCACTCCCCACCTCAACCTTCTCCAGCCATGTCCGGAGTGGGAGGCAAGTGGATGGTCTCCTCCATCATGGAGGGACACATCAAAAAGCTGAGGAAAGCCGGATACCTGTCTAACGACATCGCATACCGGCTTCCCAAAAAGGGGCAGCTCATCCCCACCCCTAGGCCCCATGAGAGGGTGGTGTTCCTCCCCCATTTCCTCCATGGACTGGGCTTCCCTCTCCACCCATTTGTCCGGGGGCTCATGTTCTACTACGGCCTGGATTTCCACGATCTGGCCCCGAACTTCGTCCTCAACATCTCGGCGTTTATCGTCGTGTGCGAGGCCTTCCTCCGCATCCGCCCCCATTTCGGCCTATGGCTCAAGACTTTCAACGTCAAGCCGAAGGTGGTGCGCGGCAACCAGGCGGAGTGCGGAGGCGCCATGGTGGGCAAGATGGCCAACGTCCTATGGCTCGAGGGCTCCTTTGTGGAGACCCTGAAGGGGTGGCAATTGGGGTGGTTTTACATTACCGAGCCGCGCGACGCCGAATGGGTCGCACCCCCTGAGTTTCGATCCGGACCCCCTACGCGGCTCACCTCCTGGAAGGAGACAGGCCTATCGTGGGGTAAGAAGGGAGAGCTGACCGGACTCCAAACATGCGTCCAAACCCTGGTGGACAAGAAGCTCAAACTTGTCAACGTAGTCTAGGTTATGCTCATCCGCTTGATCCTCCCGTGTCAACAACGGGCTTTCAACCTGTGGGAGTTCGAACCGGTGCGGCACCAAACTCTGAGTAGGCTCTTCGACACGACGTACGAAGATGCCTGGAAGGTGCTTTTCAAGGGCGCCGAGGCTCCCGCATCCGCTACCGAGGATCGCGGATTCAGTGCGCAGCGTCATGCTCTCGCGGTAAGCTGTTTTTCTCCTTTTACAGGGTATCAGTTTTTCATAGTTTGACTCCATGCGGAATCTAAACTCCCTTACCCTTGACAGGACTGGCAGGTGACATCCGTACAGATCAACTATCCAGCTCCTTTGCCCGAAGGCCCAGCGGACGCTCGCCTGGCAAAGCTGCTGGTTCCGGCACCCTGTGTGGTGCCGGAGAAGAAGGCCGCAAAAAAGGTCGCGGGAACTCGAAAGAGTGCCCAGCGGCAGGAGGTGTCGGATCCATCATCCGATGGTTCCGAGGCGCATTACTCCCGTGAAGACGAGGAGGAAGAAGAAGAGACCTCTCCCCCTCCAGCGGGGGGAGAGAAGAAAAGGAAGGCCGCCCTCTTGGGGGAGGCCGGAGGGTCCAAGAAGGGGAAAACCCCTCCTCCGGACTGCTCCACCGACGCCGACGGCGGCGGAGAGGAGTGGCAGCCCAGGGCCAAGCCCCTGGCAAAATCGTAAGTATCCAAATACCAGAGTAATTCATAGTATCCGTTTATTGCACAGCTTTCCCTTACGTCGAATATGTTTATGCAGCCCACCCAAAGACCGGCTCGACGCATCGTCGAGCGGCTCCCTGGACTCGTCGGATGTCAACTCGCTTCCGACGGCTTCCTCCCCCCGCCCTACGGATGACACCGAAGTGTTGTCCCAACAGGTTCCAAGCCGGGAGGAGGTGGTCCTGGAGGCGCCGCAAGGCGACCTCCCGGACTCCAGGAGTAAAGGGGATGAAACCCCCTAGGGCTCCAAGTCCGGCTCTAGGCCGGACACCGCTCCGGAACCTTCAGAGGTTCCAGAGTCCGGCGGGGGACCTCCTTCCAAGAGGAGCAAGTCCGCCGTGCCGGTGGCCCCCGTCCAACCGGAGGCGCCGGACAATATGTTGGAGGTGCTCCAAGGCGCCTCCATCGACGAGGAGCACCGCACTATTATGAGTGCGGTGGTCCAGAAGGTTCAGTCCGCCAAGAGCAGACTGACTGAAGCTTGTACTAGCCTTTTAACAGGCTTTGAGGAAAGTAAAGAATGTGTAAATAATATTACCGCATAGACAGTAGCCCCTGATGCTCTGTTTGGCGTTCGGGAGGAAAAGCCGAATAGAGGATCAAATAGAATTCGCAGGAGTCTAACAAAAATGAGTCAATATGCATGTGCAGGCTTCTCTGCTTGCGTCTGCCGCACTGACTGCGGAAGTGGACACGCTAAAGCAGAACCTCGAGCGGTCCGAGCAAGAGCTCGGGCGTGCCAAGAAGCAGCTCGAGGACAATGAAGGTGAGAAATACCTTGTTTTTAAATATATATATATATAAAAAGGTGCAATTGCAAAGAATGACAGGATTATCGTGGCTATTGTAGGGGCCACGTCTGAAGTGGCGATCCTTAAGCAAGCGCTGGTCGAGGCCGAGAAGAGGGCGGCCCCGGAGCGCACTGAGCGGGAGAAGTATGAGGCCGAGGTTGGCAAGGTGCGGCAAGAGCTCCAGGCTCTCATGGAAAAATATGAGAGTTTGGAGCTTGACTCGAAGACGCGAGCGTCCAAGCTCGCGGTGGCTATTGAAAATGCCAAGTCTGCCAAGGCCGAATCCCAGAAGACCCTCCAGGAGTTGGATGAGGTGAAGAAGATTGCGGCGGGTAAGGCATTCTTTATGCAAAGCAAACACATAAACGTGAGTTACTTGTTACTTACCCGAATCCGGAGCTCTCTAGGAGCATTCGCAGATCTTCCCCGGAGTGTGTCCGATGCCGCCGCATTCTATCGAGCCGAGGAGGGCAGCTCGACGGAGAAGGTGTTCTGGTCTCAGTACGCTGAGGCCAGACACCCCATGCCCCTGAGCGACCAGCTGAAGCAACTGGTCGAGCTCCACAAGGCGGCCGAACAGGCCATGAAGGGCCTCATGGTTCGGCTGTGGCCTGGAGGGGCTCTGCCTGGGAGCTATTTCGGGCTGGTGCGGCGGCTGGTGGAGGCCTGTCCAAGGCTCGAAGTCATCAAGCGCTCCGTCTGAGGGTGCCCGTAGGGCCCTTGCCCGTGCTAAGGTGCACTGGGGCAAGCTGGATGCTGGGAAGCTTGTGAAGGATGGGCCACCGCTGGGGAAAGAGCATCGCAAGCCCGAGAATTACTATAAGGATGTTCTGAAGGGTGCCTGCCTTGTGGCGGATGAATGTTCTAGGGATGTAATTTTTGAGTGAAACTTGCTCGTTTTGTCCTGTGCGCTGAAAACTTGTTTATATGCGCTAAGAAATGCTGTTGGAATTTAAAATATTACCTTCTGTGCGGCTGTTTATCAATTCTGAGAGATGGCGAGTCGTCGGCTTCTGCCCCCGTGCCGCTAGTGCTGGGGTGTTCGGGAATAAACCTGAGCGCTCTTTTTCCCATGTTTGGGTCCTTCGAGGGAGGCGCTCAGCCCAACGAACAAGGCAATCGGACTATAATGCGTGAACACTCTCACTTAGCCATAGAATTCTATAATTTTAAATTTCGGCGAAGCCCCTGGTATTCGGAAGACCGAGTTCGGGGCGCTATCCACGCCTTGGCCGGACAGAGCCGGCTCCTCGCCCTAAGCGGCATAAGTCTTTAGGGACTCAAAAAAACCTCTCGAACAGCGACCAGCTCTCGCTTCATCATGACAGTCAGTTTTAGCTTTCTCCACTGAGGTGCTCGACCCAGCTCAACTGGGGCACAATCGCAGTGGTTCTCCTAGTGCTACCTTAGCCGATATAGCGGAACGTAAGGCACCAAAACATAGGAGTCGGGCAAACCCAACTATTGACCCAAGACATGATTCGGAGCCGATGCATATAATGCTATAAGTTCGGGGTGTCGCACTTGTTAGAGTGTTCGCACTTCTTACGCCATATTGAGGGGTACTAAAGCCCCTGGCGTATTTTGGCCGTACCAACGTGTACTGGTGCAACATGTCGTTAAGGAACATATATAAAGAAAAAAGGAAATGCAAAAATAGATGAAAGCTATGCATTGTTTATTAAAAAGGGGTGCGATCAAGGTAGAACGATACAAGTAATGCGATAAGTGGAAGGTTGGACTAGTTAACATGTCCGTTCCTGGGGCAAGCTGCGGAATAGTATGCGGAACGGGTATACTGCTCGTGATAGAGACCACCTGGGAGTTCCATAATGCGGCGTGGCTTGTCTGCTTCCCTGGTTCTTGCATCATTTGTGCGGCAATTGAACTGCCGAACAGGCTTTCCGAAGGATGGAGTCCTAAAAGTAAGAGAAAATTAAAAAATCGGCAGCCCCTGGTACGGTTTAAGCCGTGTTTTGGGCGTGCCATGATGGTGCCCCTCCCCTGTGCCCATGGTATCTCTAGAGCGTAGTTATGTACGCGAAGTACTGGTGTCGCCTTTTTGCGAGGGTTGGGGTTGGGGCCGCATTGCTATGGCTGCTCAGATCGTGCCAGGCGATCTTGTTGTAGGTTACTCCGGGCGCGCTTGACGGTGTCCGGTCGTTTAGTGGCCGGACTGGAGAACTGCCTGGAGAGGCTGCTTTGTACTTCCGCTGCAAGGGCCGTCGTGTGCTCCTCCGTTCGGAGGGAGCGTTCGGTGTTTCCATTGACCGTAATTACTCCTCGAGGGCCTGGCATCTTGAGCTTAAGGTATGCATAATGCGGTACCGCATTGAACTTAGCGAATGCAGTTCGCCCGAGCAGTGCGTGATAACCACTACAAAACGGGACTATGTCGAAGATTAACTCCTCGCTTCGGAAATTATCTGGAGATCCAAAGACCACTTCAAGTGTGACTGAGCCTGTATAGTTGGCCTCTACACCTGTTATTACGCCTTTAAAGGTCGTTTTGGTGGGCTTAATCCTCGAGGGATCTATGCCCATTTTCCGCACTGTATCCTAGTAAAGCAGGTTCAGGCTGCTGCCGCCGTCCATAAGGACTCTAGTGAGATGAAATCTGTCAATAATTGGGTCTAGAACCAATGCGGCGAATCCGCCATGACGGATGCTAGTGGGATGGTCCCTTCGATCAAAGGTGATCGGGCAGGAGGACCATGGGTTGAACTTTGGGGCGACTGGCTCTACCGTGTATACGTCCCTTAACGCGCGCTTCCGCTCCCTTTTGGGGATGTGGGTTGTGTATATCATGTTCACCGTCTGCACTTGTGGGGGAAAACCCTTCTGTCCACTATTGTTCGGCGGCCGGGGCTCCTCGTCATCATCGCTATGAAGCCCCTTGTCTTCATTTTCGGCGTTTAACTTGCCTGCCTGCTTGAACACCCAACAATCCCTGTTGGTGTGATTGGCCGGCTTTTCGGGGGTGCCATGTATCTGGCATGAGCGGTCGAGTATTCGGTCCAAACTGGACGGGCCCCTAGGATTCCTTTTGAATGGCTTTTTCCGCTGACCGGATTTAGAGCCTCTGAATCTGGCATTAACTGCCGTATCCTCAACATTGTCATCGTTAATGCGGCGCTTCTGCTTGTTGCGACGCGACCTGCCACTACTGTCCCTGGTGTCCAAATTACCAGGGTTCTTGGTCATATTGTCGCTACGAGCAAGCCAGTTGTCTTCTCCCGCGCAAAAGCAGCTCATGAGTGTCGTGAGTGCTGCCATAGATTTCGGCTTTTCCTGTCCAAGGTGCCGGGCCAGCCACTCGTCACGGATATTGTGCTTGAAGGCTGCTAGGGCCTCAGCATACGTACAGTTGACTATTTGATTTTTCTTTGTTAGGAACCGTGTCCAGAATTGCCTGGCCGATTCCTCTAGCTACTGAATTACGTGACTTAGGTCATCGGCGTCTGGGGGTCGCACATAAGTGCCCTGGAAATTGTCGAGGAATGCGGCTTCCAGGTCCTCCCAACAAATAATTGATCCTGTTGGCAAGCTGTTAAGCCAATGCCGAGCTGGTCCTTTAAGCTTGAGTGGGAGGTATTTGATGGCGTGGAAATCATCGCTGCGGGCCATGTGGATATGAAGGAGATAGTCCTTGATCCATACCGCAGGATCTGTTGTGCCATCATATGATTCGATGTTTACGGGTTTGAAACCCTCGGGGATTTGATGATCCATTATTTCGTCTGTAAAGCAGAGTGGGTGTGCGGCGCCTTTGTACTGGGCTATATCATGACGTAGCTCCAATGAGCCTTGTCTACTGTGTTCGGCCCCACCGAATTTGCGGCCGGCGTGACGGTTACCGTCTCGAGCTGTGGGGTGCCCACGCGATCCGTAGATCGATCTTGTTTGCCTTGCCTTGTCCTCCAACATGTCTTGTAAGTCCGGCGCATATTCCCGTGCCTTGGTACGGGGTGCGGCTTGAGTGGAGGGCCGAGAGGCCTCTCTATCGCGACCACGAGGTGGCCGGTCGGCTGCATCAAGTGCTTCCTCCTCTAATCGGGGTAGCAACATGCGCTTTGGGTAGCTCTTGGAGGGGCGTTTGAGTTTATGCTCTTCGGCCGCAAGGACTTCAGTCCATCTGTCGACTAGCAAATCTTGATCAGCTCTAAGTTGTTGTTGTTTTTCTTGAGGCTTCTTGCCGTGGCCATAAGCCTGCGTTGAAAACGCTCTTGCTCAACGGGATCCTCTGGCATGATGAATTCATTGTCGTCGAGGCTTGCCTCGTCTTTGGAGGGAGGCATATAACTATCGTCCTCGGCCTCTCTGTCTGCCGCTCTCTCATGAGGGCTAGTTTCTCCGTCCTCCTGTGCTAAATCTTACTGGAGGGGGTTTTCTTCGGCACTTTCCTGAGTATTATTATCTTCGTGCTGGAATCACCGTGTTTGTTTTGGCGGGATTTTGAGCGGCGCTGCTGACGCTGGCGCTTAGGCTGTTTCTTGGAGGGGTCATCCTCCGCTGTTTCATCGCCATCTCCCTCTTTTGGGGTGTCCACCATGTATATGTCATACGACGAGGTGGCTTTCCAGGGCCTAGTAGGCGCTGGTTCTTCATCATCTCCTTCATCGGCGTCCATACCGTCGATGTCTTTAGAGTCGAAGTCGAGCATGTCGGTTAGGTCGTCGACAGTGGCTACAAAGTCGGTGGTGGGTGGGCTTTGAATTTCTTCATCGTCCGTACCCCAACCTTGCTGACCGTAGTTCGGCCAGGGCTCTCCTGATAAAGAGAGAGACTTCAGTGACTTCAGGATATCGCCGAGAGGCGAGTGCTGAAAGATGTCCGCGGCAGTGAACTCCATGATCGGCGCCCAATCGGATTCGATCGGCAGGGGCGCGGAGGGTTCGCAGTCCGGAGAGGAGTCCGGCTCCTTGGAGTCACGAGTCTCGCAGAGTACGGGGCTGGTGTTTGGGGTCGCAGCCCCCGAGGTGGCGTCCAACCGCCCATCCTCGATCGGCGTAGTCGGCTCCGAATTAAGGGTCGGAGCTGACGCGGGTGCGGCCTCCAGGGCACTGTTCGGTGGCAGAGCTAAATCATGCTCGTCGTAACAGTGCGGCGCGCACGGCAGTGGCTCGAATCCGTTGAAGATCAAGTCCCCGCGGATGTCAGCCATGTAGTTTAAACTTCCAAATCTGACCTAACAGCCGGGGGCATAGCTTTCGATCTGCTCCAGACGGCCAAGCGAATTGGCCGGCAGTGCGAAGCCGCCGAAGACAAAGATCTGTCCGGGGAGGAAGGTCTCACCCTGGACTGCATCGCTATTGATGATCGTAGGAGCCATCGAGCCTAATGGCGACGACACAGAGGAACTCTCAATGAAAGCACCAATGTCGGTGTCAAAACCGGCGGATCTCGGGTAGGGGGTCCCGAACTGTCCGTCTAGGCCGAATGGTAACAGGAGACAAGGGACACGAAGTTTTACCCAGGTTTGGGCCCTCTTGATGGAGGTAAAACCCTACGTCCTGCTTGATTAATATTGATGATATGGGTAGTACAAGAGTAGATCTACCACGAGATCGAGGAGGCTGAACCCTAGAAGCTAGCCTATGGTATGATTGTTGATGTGTACGTTGTCCTACGGACTAAAACCCTCCGGTTTATATAGACACCGGAGAGGGTTAGGGTAACACAAAGTCGGTTACAATGGTAGGAGATCTTCATATCCGTATCGCCAAGCTTGCCTTCCACGCCAAGGAAAGTCCCTTCCGGACACGGGATAGAGTCTTCAATCTTGTATCTTCATAGTCCAGGAGTCCGGTTGAAGGTATAGTCCGGCTATCCGAACACCCCTAATCCAGGACTCCCTCAATCGTCATCACCAACGATCCTCTCATCGGGAGGGGTCAATCTTCATCAACATCTTCACCAGCACCATCTCATCTCAAACCCTAGTTCATCTCTTGTATCCAATCTTTGTATCCAAACCTCAGATTGGTACCTGTGGGTTGCTAGTAGTGTTGATTACTCCTTGTAGTTGATGCTAGTTGGTTTACTTGGTGGAAGATCATATGTTCAGATCCATTATGCATATTAATACCCCTCTGATTATGAACATGAATATGCTTTTTTGTGAGTAGTTACATTTGTTCCTGGGGACATGGGAGAAGTCTTGCTATTAGTAGTCATGTGAATTTGGTATTCGTTCGATATTTTGATGAGATGTATGTTGTCATCCCTCTAGTGGTGTCATGTGAACGTCGACTACATGACACTTCACCATTGTTTGGGCCTAGAGGGAGGCATTGGGAAGTAATAAGTAGACGATGGGTTGCTAGAGTGACAGAAGCTTAAACCCTAGTTTATGTGTTGCTTCGTAAGGGGCTGATTTGGATCCATATGTTTCATGCTATGGTTAGGTTTACCTTAATACTTCTGTTGTAGTTGCGAATGCTTGCAATAGGGGTTAATCATAAGTGGGATGCTTGTACAAGTAAGGACAGTACCCAAGCACCGGTCCACCCACATATCAGATTATCAAAGTACCGAACGCGAATCATATGATCGTGATGAAAACTAGCTTGACGATAATTCCCATGTGTCCTCGGGAGCGCTTTACATCATATAAGAGTTTGTCCAGGCTTGTCCTTTGCTACAAAAAGGATTGGGCCATCTTGCTGCACCTTATTTACTTTTATTACTTGCTACTCGTTACAAATTACCTTATCACAAAACTATCTGTTACCAATAATTTCAATGCTTGCAGAGAATACCTTACTGAAAACTGCTTATCATTTCCTTCTGCTCCTCGTTGGGTTCGACACTCTTACTTATCGAAAGGACTATGATAGATCCCCTATACTTGTGGGTCATCACGCGGCAGCCCTAGCCTTTTTGGCAGCCTCGTGGTCATATTTTGCCTTCCAGAAGTCAGATTTAGCCTGCGGAAGAGTAACATACTTGAGTTCACGTAATGTTTCGATGATGAAGTAAAGTAAGGGAAATTAAGAGACTTACATCTGGCGGCGGGTTAAGCTTGCAGAAAGGGTTCAGACCCACTTTGCTGCAGGCTTCGAATTTTCTATTTTACAAGTGTTGTTGCCATCTCAATAATGCCCTCTTGAGTCAGACGCAGAGAGCTATGGTGTAACGGGTCGTCTGTTCCTCCGGTATAAGTACACATCAAGCCAGATCGGCGGCTTAAGGGTATGATCCGCCACGTGACCCAGCAGCGGACCAAATCAACTCCGGTTAAACCATTTCCTAGCAGGGCTTGGACCTTTCTAATAGTAGGGGCGAGTTTCTTCTGTTCGGCAGCGGTAAGTTTTTTAGGGAGTTGATGTTTCGGGTCAAGACCTTCAGCACAATAACCCGGCAATGGATTTTCATCAGCCGGCGACATATCTTTACAATAGAACCATGTCTGATTCCAGACCTTGGGGTGACTCGGTAGAGCTGCTTGAGGGAAGATGGCATCTCTTCTGCGTTGAATCGAGATTCCACCAAGTTCTAAGTTGGGCCCGTTTGTGAATTCATTTTGGCGGTTCAGATAGAAGAATTCCCTGAAAAGCTCGACGCTAGGCTCTTCTTGAAGATATACTTCATAGAAAACTTGAAAGTTACAGATGTTTTACACGGAGTTGGGTCCAATGTCTTGAGGATGGAGTTTGAAGAAGTGCAGAACGTCTCAGAAAAACTTAGAGCTGGGCGGTGAGAAGCCCCGGTTCATGTGATCAGTGAATACAATGACTTCACCGTCCTTTGGCAGAGGTCTCTCTTCGCCCGGGTCAGGAGCGCGGTAATGCATGACACTCTTCTCTGGCAAATATCCAACTTTGACAAAATCTTTTAAAGTATCCTCAGTGACGATGGAGGGAACCTATTACATGTAGTAACTGTCTTTGGCGGCATTGTGAAAGACGGATAACTTAAAGGAAGGGAATAATTTGTCGGCTCAAGTTAGTTGGTGAAATCACGAGTTAACTATTGCAGTGTACATTCAGAATGGCGGCTTAAGTAAGGACTAATGATATATGGTCAATTGTAAATCGGATATGTAAGCCGCCATGACACATACTGGTATTCAAGATCTGATAAGAGTAAAATTCTACTATGTATGGGGACAAACAAGTTTTCGCAGATCGAAGCTATGAGATTGGATCTGCGGCAGTTCAGAAAAAGGAAATAAATTCTAACTACTACAAAGGCGACAGCAGAAAAGTGGAGGTGCCCATAGGAGATCTATCATGATGAGGATATATTCTAGTATCAAAAATAGATGCTAAAATTGCTACCACACAGGACCTACATTATTTTCAGATCAAAACTACGCGATCTAGCAAGGAGAAGGCGGAGCAGCGATGAACACTAACGAACACCGAAACCCTAAAGGACAGATCCATGAAAAGGAAAAGGGAAGACTTACTGATGCTAGCTGACAACGGAGGAGTGCCGCGGTGTTTCTGGACCGTTTGGGGCGATGCAGCGGCCGGAGTTGACGAAGGGGACGGAGGTCGACGGTGGCGGAGCTCGTGTGGGCTGGTGCATCGCGAGGAAGAAGAAGATGAGAAGGAGAAGAGAGGAGAATGAGAAAGGGGTGGTTTGACCCTATTTATAAGGAAAGGGGTAACAGGCAGGCACGAAAAACAAGGAGGCCAAATGATGATTATCCAACTAATTAAATGCCTCGATTTCTGGAAGGTCATTAAAGATAAAGATCCGTTAAAGATGATGTCATGGCAAGTTTCCGAAATTCCTGGAGATGACGTCATGACGAGTTACAAGGTTTTCACAACAGATGTAGAAGGATTTTTCTAAGTGTTGAAGATTGACATGAACAAGTTCAAATCAACATGGGGCCTAATGTTGGGGATATGACTACCAGATATAACCCGCCCAGGAGGGGCCGGGTCAACCACAATGGTGGTTCATCTATATGAAGCCCAAGAATATACAAGATGGCGGTTCATAGATAGGCTTGTAAGAGGCCCAAGCCCAGAGGCGGCTTAAGGCCCGTAAGTATAAATCGCCATGTACGTGTAGACTTGTAATATAAGGCATGTAAGATACGTCACCGAACCAGACACGTTGTATGAGCTGGCCGGGACTCTGTAGGCCGCAGGGCGTCAACCCGTGTATATAAGGGGACGACCTGGCGGCGGCGTAGGGCAAGAAACATCAAGTCGAGAGCCAGGCAAAGCATATTCGCTCCCTGGTAATCGAAACCCTAGCAATACTACCTCAACTAGAGTAGGCCTTTATCTTCACTGCAAGGGGCCGAACCAGTATAAATCCTCGTGTCCTTTGTCCCGTTTTAACCCCTTTAAGCTAACTCGTCGCAATGGCTCTACAACTAAGTCCTTCTATGAGGACATCTGCCGTGACACTTCCACGACAACCAAGAGCCTAAGCTTGGGGATGCCCCGGAAGGCATCCCCTCTTTCATCTTCGTTCATCGGTAACTTTACTTGGAGCTATATTTTTATTCACCACATGATATGCGTTTTGCTTGGAGCGTCATTTTATTTTTATTTTGTTTTGCTTGTTGTTTGAATAAAATACCAAGATCTGAAATTCTTAAATGTTAGAGAGTATTCACATAGTTACATAATTATTCAACTACTCATTGTGCTTCACTTATATCTTTCGGAGTAGTTTGTCATTTGCTCTAGTGCTTCACTTATATCTTTTTAGAGAACGACGATGGTTTTATTTTAAAGAAATTGTTGAACTCTCATTCTTCACTTTTATTATTTTGAAAGCCTTAGACAGCATGGTAATTTGCTTTGGCTATAAATTTAGTCCTAATATGGTAGGCATCCAAGAGGGATATAATAAAAACTTTCATATAGAGTGCATTGAATACTATGAGAAGTTTGATACTTGATGATTGTTTTGAGATATGAATATGGTAATATTAGAGTCATGCTAGTTGAGTAGTTGTGAATTTGAGAAATACCTATGTTAAAGTTTGTGATTCTCGTAGCATGCACGTATGGTGAACCGTTATGTGATGAAGTCGGAGCATGATTTATTTATTGATTGTCTTCCTTATGAGTGGCGGTCGGGGACGAGCGATGGTCTTTTCCTACCAATATATCCCACTAGGAGTGTGCGCGTAGTACTTCGTTTCGATAACTAATAGATTTTTGCAATAAGTATGTGAGTTCTTTATGACTAATGTTGAGTCCATGGATTATAACACTCTCACCCTTCCACCATTGCTAGCCTCTCTCGTGCCACGCAACTTTCGTTGGTACCATACAACCACCATTACCTTCCTCAAAACAACCACCATACCTACCTATTATGGCATTTCCATAGCCTTCTGAGATATATTGCCATGCAACTTTCCACCGTTCCGTTTATTATGACACGCTTCATCATTGTCATATTGCTTTGCATGATCATGTAGTTGACATTGTATTTGTGGCAAAGACACCGTTCATAATTTCATACATGTCACTCTTGAATCATTGCACATCCCAGTACACCGCCGGAGGCATTCACATAGAGTCATATTTTGTTCTAAGTATCGAGTTGTAAGTAAATAAAAGTGTGATGACCATCATTATTAGAGCATTGTCCCATGTGAGGAAAGGATGATGGAGACTATGATTCCCCCACAAGTCGTGATGAGACTCCAGACAAAAAATAAAAATAAAAGGGAGAAAAAAGGCCATAAAAAAGAGAAGGCCCAAAAAACACAACAAAAAAAGAGAAAAAGAGAGAAGGGGCAATGCTACTATCCTTTTGCCACACTTGTGCTTCAAAGTAGCACCATGATCTTCATGATAGAGAGTCTCTTATGTTTGTCACTTTTCATATACTAGTGGGAATTTTCATTATAGAACTTGGCTTGTATATTCCAATGATGGGCTTCCTCAAAATGCCCTAGGTCTTCGTGAGGAAGCGAGTTGGATGCACACCCACTTAGTTTCTTTTGTTGAGCTTTCATACACTTATAGCTCAAGTGCATCTGTTGTATGGCAATCCCTACTCACTCACATTGATATCTATTGATGGGCATCTCCATAACCCGTTGATACGCCTAGTTGATGTGAGACTATCTTCTCCTTTTGTCTTCTCCACAACCACCATTCTATTCCACCTATAGTGTTATATCCATGGCTCACGCTCATGTATTGCGTGAAGATTGAAAAAGTTTGAGAACATCACAAGTATGAAACAATTGCTTGACTTGTCATCAGGGTTGTGCATGATTTAAATATTTTGTGTGATGAAGATAGAGCATAGCCAGACTATATGATTTTGTAGGGATAGCTTTCTTTGGCCATGTTATTTTGAGAAGACATGACTACTTTGTTAGTATGCTTGAAGTCTTATCATTTTTATGTCAATATTAAACTTTTGCCTTGAATCTTATGGATCTAAATATTCATGCCACAATAAATAAAATTACATTGATAATTATGTTAGGTAGCATTCCACATCAAAAATTCTGTTTTTATCATTTACCTACTCGAGGACGAGCAGGAATTAAGCTTGGGGATGCTTGATACGTCTCCAACGTATCTATAATTTTTTATTGTTCCATGCTATTATATTATCCATCTAGGATGTTTTA
The DNA here is from genome assembly GCF_003073215.2 of Triticum urartu. NCBI lineage: Eukaryota > Viridiplantae > Streptophyta > Magnoliopsida > Poales > Poaceae > Triticum > Triticum urartu. The sequence goes on along the minus strand of NC_053024.1, from coordinate 514,224,274 downwards.
TATGCATTTATATAGTATTTTATATGATTTTTGGGACTAACCAGTTAACCTAGAGCCCAGTGCCAGTTTTTGTTTTTTTTCCTTGTTTTTGAGTATCGCAGAAAAGGAAAACCAAACGGAGTCCAATTGACCTGAAATTTCACGGAGATCATTTTTGGACCAGAAGAAGCCCACGGAGTACCTAAGATGGGCCAGAAGAGTCCCAAGGCCACCATGAGGGTGGGGGCGGACCCTACCCCCCTAGGCGGCCCCCCTACCTCATGGCCACCTTGGGGACCCCCCTGACTTGTTCTCGACTCCAACACCTCTTATATATACCCAAACTTCTAGAAATAAACCTAGATCGGGAGTTCCGCCGCCGCAAGCCTCTGTAGCCACCGAAAACCAACCTAGACCTGTTCCGGCACCCTGCCAGAGGGGGAATCCCTCTCCGGTGGCCATCTTCATCATCCCAGCACTCTCCATGACGAGGAGGGAGTAGTTCACCCTCGGGGCTGAGGGTATGTACCAGTAGCTATGTGTTTGATCTCTCTCTCTCTCTCGTGTTCTTAATTTGGCACGATCTTGATGTATCGTGAGCTTTGCTATTATAGTTGCATCTTATGATGTTTCTCCCCCTCTACTCTCTTGTAATGGATTGATTTTTACCTTTGAATTTATCTTATCGGAATGAGTCTTTAAGGATTTGAGAACACTTGATGTATGTTTATTTGTGGTGACAATGGAATATCACGTGATCCACTTGATGTATGTTTTGGTGATCAACTTGCGAGTTCCGTGACCTCGTGAACTTATGCATAGGGGTTGGCACATGTTTTCGTCTTGACTCTCCGGTAGAAACTTTGGGGCACTCTTTGAAGTTCTTTGTGTTGATTGAATAGATGAATCTGAGATTGTGTGATGCATATCGTATAATCATACCCACGGATACTTGAGGTGACATTGGAGTATCTAGGTGACATTAGGGTTTTGGTTGATTTGTGTCTTAAGGTGTTATTCTAGTACGAACTCTAGGATAGATTGAACGGAAAGAATAGCTTCATGTTATTTTACTACGGACTCTTGAATAGATCGATCAGAAAGAATAACTTTGAGGTGATTTCATACCCTACAATAATATCTTCGTTTGTTCTCCGCTATTAGTGACTTTGGAGTGAATCTTTGTTGCGTGTTGAGGGATAGTTATATGATCCAATTCTGTTATTATTGTTAAGAGAACTTGCACTAGTGAAAGTATGAACCCTAGGCCTTGTTTCAACGCATTGCAATACCGTTTGAGCTGACTTTTACCACTTGCTACCTTGCTGTTTTTACATTTTCAGATTACAAAAACCTTTATCTACCATCCATATTGCACTTGTATCACCATCTCTTCGCCGAACTAGTGCACCTATACAATTTACCATTGTATTGGGTGTGTTGGGGACACAAGAGACTCTTTGTTATTTGGTTGTAGGGTTGCTTGAGAGAGACCATCTTCATCCTGCGCCTCCCACGGATTGATAACCCTTAGGTCATCCACTTGAGGGAAATTTGCTACTGTTCTACAAACCTCTGCACTTGGAGGCCCAACAACGTCTACAAGAAGAAGGTTGTGTAGTAGACATCAGGGGCCATAGGTTTCACTAGTGGCTTCTCTCAAGATAGCAAATTCTACGGTGGGTGAACAAATTATTGTCGAGCAATTGATAGAAAAGCGCATAGTTATGAGAATATCTAGGCATGATCATGTATATAGGCATCACGTCCGTGACAAGTAGAAGTAGACCAAAACAATTCTGCATCAGCTACTATTACTCCACACATCGACCGCTATCCAGCATGCATCTAGAGTATTAAGTTCATAAGAACAGAGTAACGCATTAGGCAAGATGACATGATGTAGAAGGATAAACTCAAGCAATATGATATAAACCCCATCTTTTTATCCTCGATGGCAACAATACAATACGTACCTTGCTGTCACTGGGAAAGGACACCGCAAGATTGAACCCAAAGGTAAGCACTTCTCCCATTGCAAGAAAGATCAATCTAGTAGGCCAAACCAAACTGATAATTCGAAGAGACTTGCAAAGATATTAAATCATGCATAAAAGAATTCAGAGAAGAATTGAATATTGTTCATTGATAATCTTGATCATAAACCCACAATTCATTGGATCTCAACAAACACACCGCAAAAAGAATTACATCGAATAGATCTCCAAGAGAATCAAGGAGAACTTTGTATTGAGATCCAAAGAGAGAAAAGAAGCCATCTAGCTAATAACTATGGACCCAAAGGTCTGTGGTAAACTACTCAGACATCATCGGAGAGGCTATGATGTTGATGTAGAAGGCCTCCGTGATCGATTCTCCCTCCGGCGGAGCACCGGAAAAGGCCCCAAGATGGGTTCTCACGGGTACAGAAGGTTGCGGTGGTGGAAATAGGGTTTCGTAGTGCTCTTGGATGTTTTCGGGGTATATGAGTATATATAGGTGAAAGAAGTAGGTCAGCAGAGCCACGAGGGACCCATGAGGGTAGGGGGCGCCTACCCCCCTAGGCGCGCCTTCCTACCTCGTGGTCGCCTCGTTTATTCCTTGACGTCCACTCCAAGTCTCCTAGATTCCATTTGTTCCAAAAATAACTCTCTCGAAGGTTTCATTCCGTTTGGATTCCATTTGATATTCCTTTTCTGCGAAACACTGAAATAGGAAAAAACAGCAATTTGCATTGGGCCTTTGGTTAGTAGGTTAGTCCCAAAAATAATATAAAAGGGTATATTAAAGCCCATTAAACATCCAAAACAGATAATATAATAGCATGGAACAATCAAAAATTATAGATACGTTGGAGACGTATCAAGACGCATCCAGCCCCTTCAAGCTTGCGATCATCCGATGTGGATGTATTCGGGCCCCAACGACACCACTCGGGTCGACCCAGAGGAAGTCTCCGAGGAGATGGTGGAGCAGTGGCTGCGGAGCATCACTGGAAATAAAGACAATCCCATGGGGTCCAGAAGAGTTGCCCATTCGACGCGAAAACGAGCCAAAAAAGGTTTGACCTTTATTACCGAGTGTATTCTATTCTGACTTGCAACTGTCCTTGAATCTGATTGATGCCTGTTCAACTTCTTTCCTTGCAAATTTATACTGAAATGTACTCGATGCCGAACAGGGAGCAAGTCCAGGAGGGAACGGAGAGCACTGACTGGCAATCCCCCGACGACCACGAAGACGACAGTGACGACTCGGGCGGCAGTGAGGAAGTCGAATCACCACCTCACTCAGAGCGTCGATCCAAACAGTCTCAAGACCCTGCGGGTGGGCGTGGCAAGGCAACACCTCCCAGTGCACAAGTGCAAAAACACACTCGGACTTCGTCTCTAGAGCCGACTAAAAATGCCGCCAAGCAGCTCAAGACCGCCCCTTCGAAGCCTCGGAAGGCATTTCCCAATATCAAAGTGGATGTTCTCGTCGCTTCTGCGTAAGCATTTTGCTTTCTTTCTCTCTTTTGCGTCGTTTGAAAACTGCTATTTGTTTGTCGACTCATTCTACAGCTTAACCGAGTGAGTTCTGAAACTTTCAGCGCTGCCACTTCTGGGACCTCCATGGACATTTACAAGGACCAAGATGATGAGGATACTGAGGACACGGCCACTTCCAAAGCAGGTACAACTCCATTATTTTATTCTCATTTTGTCAATCTGTATTGTCGGTCGACTGAACTCTTGCGATCGAGTCCTTTGCAGCACCACCGAATGTCATTGATCTTCCAGACGATGACGAAGATGTCTGTAACGCCCACGATGCGGCTATATCCCCCATGTGTTGAGGCATGACTTAGAGGCATAACCGCATTGTGGTTTTGTCGCAGGAAGGGTCATCTTCACACAATCCCATGTAATGAACAAGAAAGGGGTAAAGAGAGTTGGCTTAAAATCGCCACTTAACACAATACTTAAATAAATCATACATCATCCAAAATACACACATAGACCGACTACGGTCAAATCCAAATAAAAAGAAGATAACCCCAAATGCTAGATCCCCGATCGTCCCAACTGGGCTCCACTACTGATCATCAGGAAACGAAACATAGTAACGACCAAGGTCCTTGTCGAACACCAACTTGAGTTCAGTAGCATCACCTGCACTATTATCATCGGCACCTGCAACTGTTTTGTAAGTATCCGTGAGTCACGAGGACCCAGCAATCTCAAAACCCACGAGATCATACTACTTAAGCTTATGGATAGGATAAGGTAATGAGGTGGAGTTGCAGCAAGCACTAAGCAAATATGGTGGCTAACATACGCATACAAGAGTAAGATGAGAAGCTACGCAATGGTCGTTAAGCTAGAAGTGATCAAGCAGTGATCCTGAAACTACTTACGTTCAAACATAACCCAAACCGTGTTCACTTCCCGGACTCCGTCGAAAAGAGACCATCACGGCTACACACGCGGTTGATTCATTTTAATTAAGTTAAGTGTCAAGTTCTCTACAACCGGATGTTAACAAATTCCCATCTTCCACATAACCGCGGGCACGGCTCTCGAAAGTGTATACCCTGCAGGGGTGTCCCAACTTAGCCCATCACAAGCTCTCACGATCAACGAAGGATATTCCTTCTCCCAGAAAAACCCGATCAATCTCAGAATCCTGGTTACAAGACATTTCGTCAATGGTAAAACAAGACCAGCAAGACCGCCCGATGTGCCGACAAATCCTGATACGAGTCGCACATATCTCGTTCTCAGGGCACACCGAATGGCACAAGCTATGAGTAAAACCAGACCTCAAGTTTCCCCGAGGTGGCCCCGCAGGCTTCCCGTTTTGGACCAACACTCAGAGGAGCACTGGCCCGGGGGGTTAAAATAAAGATGACCCTCGGGTTTGCAACCCCTAGGGAAAGTTATAGGTTGTGAGGAAAATGTAAAATCAAGGTTGGGCCTTGCTGCAGGAGTTTTATTCAAAGCGAACTGTCAACGGGGTCCCATAACCCCAACCGCGTAAGGAACGCAAAATCAAAGAACATAACACCGGTATGACGGAAACTAAGGCGGCAAGAGTGGAACAAAACACCGAGCAAAAGGCCAAGCCTTCCACCCTTCGCCAAGTATATAGATGCATTAATTAAATAAGAAATATTGTGATATCCCAACATATCCATGTTCCAACATGGAACAACCTGCAAGGCACCTGCAACTAGCAATGTTATAAGAGGGGCAGAGCAAAAGCGGTAACTTAGCCAAACAACGATTTGCTAGAAAGATGGGTTAGAGGCTTGACTTGGCAATATGGGAGGCATGATATAACAAGTGGTAGTTAGCGTGACATAGCGATAGAGCGAACAACTAGCAAGCAAGCATAGAAGTGATATCGAGGGTAATGGTCATCTTGCCTGCAAAGTTCTCAGAGTTGTAGAAAGCTTGCTCCTCGTTAGCATACTCAACAGGTTCCTCATTCACAAACTCGTCTCCCGTCTCTACCCAAAGCAAGAACACAAGCAATGGAACAACAATCAATCACAGTGCAAAGCACAAGCAACATGATGTAAGACATGGCATGGAATGCAAGGTATGATGTGCAATGCATAAGGGTACTCCGGAAGGGAAAGGATGATCAAGGCATCAACTTGTAAAACCAAGTATGCCGCTGGAAAGATGGGGTTATTTCGGTCGAAATCGATATAAGGATCACCGGAAACGGATGCACGGTTTGCAAATGGCAAGCAAAACAAGAATGATGCAAATCTGTGAGTAAAAGCAGCATAGCACTTAGAATGCAACAAGAAACTATGCTACTACACTCCAACATAGCAACAAAGCACATGACCATAAATTACAGGTGAATCTCTACAAATCATGAACACTGAGCTCCTGCTAGAACTCACTAGAAGAAGCTCAAAATAGCATGGCAAAAATGCAAAAGATAACATATTCACAGACTTAGAGAAAATACTAAACATGTCAAATCAATATCAGGTAGCAATGTTTAGAGCTAGAAAACAACATGGTACAGGAACATATCATGGCAAACAAAGGCATGGCATGATAGTACTAAAGGCATAGAACAAAACTCCCTTACTGAACTTTAGCCAAAGATGCATAGAAAATGATGTGGCACCCATCGAAACATGGCAAGTTATATGAACAGTTTCAGACTTAGTAGAAAAATAGAGCATGGCAGGAACAGATTCATAATAGCAACTTTGCAAGCTCAAACCACTCACTACAAAGCATTTCTTGGCATCACAAGGTAACCAACATGAAGTAGACATATTCATGAAGCTAAGCATGGCAAGAGCAAGTTCATAGGGTACATGTATCACTAGCAACACCCATAGCCTACTTTGCATGCTTGTGCTAGTCACCACATAGCTCACAAAAATAAAAGGCTTGCACCTCTGTACAGATGGCATGATGGAGATCATAAAACATGTTGACATCAAGCTCATAGGATGCACACACAAAATGCAATAAAAATGACAAATCATCAAGTTACGATAAATTCCAGCAGACAACATCATATAGCAGTTTGCAATGAGGATTAGGGCATCAATATGGACAGTAACCTGCATGCAAATGACACTAACATGAAGAGCATCATGAGACGAACATTTTGATATATCATCCACACAAAACGGAGTTATGAGCATGGAGATATAGCATGATGAACAGGGGCACATGATGTTGAAAATTTCAGGACTTAGCAAAATATCACCCTCCCGGATCTAGGGTTTGCTCGGGCATGGATTACGAGGTTGGTCGGAGAAGAGGGAGACGGCGGCCGGAGTAGCTCGAGGGGGGTCCGGCGAAGCACGTGGTGGAGGTCGCCGATGAGGGCGCCGGCCGGGTCTGGCGTCGACGGGGAAAGGCAAGGCGGGCGTGGGCGCGCACGGGCGGCGAGGAGGGCTTCGGGTGGCGGCGCACGGCGAGGAAGAGAAGGGCGGCGAAGGCGCGTGGCGGTGGGTGCGCGGGCTCGGCGGTGCGCGGGCATGGGCTAGCGACGCCGACGGCGGCGGGGGCGCGGGCCCACCCTGGGCTCTGCGGGCCGGTGGCGCTGGGCGGCGGCGGTTGACACGTGGCGCGCTCGGAGTGGTGCGGGCGGCGGCGCGGGGCGTGTCCGGCAACGTACGGGCACGTCCGGCGGCATGGAGGGAGGTAGACTAGGGTTTCATCTGCGAATTGGAAGGGGGATGCCTATTTATAAGTAGGGGGAGCTAGGAGTGTCCAAATGAGGTGTGGTTTTTGCCCACACGATCGTGATCTAACGATGGAGAGCATGGAGGGGGTTTAGATGGGCTAGTGGGCTGTTTTGGAGGGGTGTTGGGCTGCAACAAGAGAAAGGCTTTTGCGGTTACCCGGTTAACTGTTGGGGCATCAAACGACTTCCAAATGGAACAAAATTTGACAGGCAGCCTACCGGTGATGTACCAAGGCCACTCGACAAATCTCGACCCATTCCGAGAACGTTTTTGTCCCGCTCACGAAACAAGATTTGAGGGGTGCAACAGGTACATGTGAGAGTGTCGGATCGCAAAACGGACAATGGGGAAAATGATTGGATGCATGAGATGAACACGAATGCAAATGAGATGCACATGATTATATGAGAAGAAATGCATGACATGAACAAAATGCAAAACAAAGACAAAACCCAACCACGAAGGAAATATCATATCACATAGCCGGAAATGGTAAGAGTTGGAGTACAAATATGGAATGTTACATTCGGGGCATTACAACACTCCTCCACTACAAGAGGATCTCGTCCCGAGATCTAGGACTGAAAGAACTCTGGATATTCGGAACAGAGGTGATCCTCGTGCTCCCAGGTGGCTTCTCGGTCGGAATGTTGCGACCACTTAACTTTCAGGAATTTGATTGACTTGTCGTGAGTTTTGCGCTCGGTTTCTTCAAGAATGGAAACAGGATGCTCATCATAAGACAAATCTTCTTGGAGATCAATCTCTTCGAAGTTGATAGTGCGCTCAGGCATCTTGAAGCACTTGCGAAGCTGTGACATGTGAAACACATCGTGCACATTTGTGAAGTTGGACGGAAGCTCGAGTTGATAGGCGAGATCGCCTCTTTTGCCAATGATCTTGAAAGGACCCACGTATCTCGAGGCAAGCTTCCCTTTGATACCGAAGTGTTGAGTGCCTTTCATTGGAGAGACACGGAGGTAGACATGGTCCCCGATCTCCAAAGCCAAGTCACGGTGCTTGCTATCATAGTAACTCTTCTGGCGCGATTGTGCAGCTTTGAGATTTTTACGGATGACTTTACAAATATCTTCAGCTTCTGTGAGCAAGTCATTGCCAAGAAGTTGGCTTTCACCAGTCTCTGACCAATTGAGAGGAGTACAGCACTTTTTGCCATAAAGAATTTCGAATGGGGCCTTGCCCAAACTTGCTTGGAAGATGTTGTTGTAGGAGAACTCGGCATATGGGACACAATCTTCCCACTTCATACCGAAAGAGATGACACAAGCCCTGAGCATGTCTTCGAGGATTTGATTGACTCGCTCGACTTGGCCGCTTGTTTGAAGGGAATGTTGGTGCCCATGGCCTTCTCGAAGGAGTCCCAGAACTTAGAAGTGAAAATGCTTCCGCGGTCTGAAGAGATCAATTGCGGAATACCATGTAAGGAGACAATTATGGAGGTGTATATCTCTGCCAACTGAGTTGCTGTGATAGATTCTTTGATTGGAAGGAAATGAGCCACTTTTGTAAGCTTGTCGATGACAACGAAGATAGCATCATTCCCACGCTTGGACTTAGGAAATCCAGTAACAAAGTCCATTTCGATATGATCAAACTTCCATTCCGGAATAGCAAGAGGTTGGGGGATACCAGATGGTCGTTGGTGTTCTGCTTTAACCCTTCGGCAAACATCACATTCATTCATGAATTGAGCATTCTCTCGCTTCATTCGAGTCCACAAATACGACTGCTTGAGGTCATGGTACATCTTCGGAATGCCTGGATGAATGGACAGAAGAGAATTGTGCGCTTTGTTCATTATGACCTTCCTTATATCACCTCTAGGAACCACAATCCGGTCCTCGAAGAATAAAGTGTCTTTGTCATCAATGTGATAGCACTTGTATTTGGATAAGCCCTTGGTAATATCGTGTTTCACGTTCTTCACCATGGTATCAAGGAGTTGTGCCTCACGAATTTGATCTTCCAAAGTAGGAGTGACTTGAAGGTTGGCAAGAAAACCTTGAGGAACAACTTGGAGGTTGAGCTTACGGAAAGCTTCACAAAGATCCGGTTGGAATGGCTTGAGAATTAAGCTGTTGCAGTAAGCCTTTCTGCTCAAAGCATCTGCAATCACATTGGCCTTGCCTGGAGTATATTCAATACTTGGATTGTACTCTTGAATCATTTCGACCCAACGAGTTTGCCTAACGTTGAGGTTGGGTTGAGTGAATATATACTTGAGGCTCTTGTGATCGGTGAAAATGTCCACTTGCCTTCCCAACAAGAGATGTCTCCATGTTATTAATGCATGGACAACTGCCACCAACTCAAGATCGTGAGTGGGGTAGTTCCTTTTGTTGGGCCTCAACTGACAAGAGGTATAGGCCACAACTTTTTTCTCTTGCATTAACACAACGCTGAGACCTTGCAAAGAGGCATCGCAGAAAACTTCAAATGGCTTGGATTCGTCAGGAGGAGTCAAGACAGGAGCTGAGACAAGCTTCTCTTTAAGAGTGTTGAAAGCAATGTCACACTCAAGAGTCCAGACATACTTGACATGCTTCTGGAGGAGGTTGGAAAGAGGCTTTGCAATCTTAGATAAATTCTCAACGAATCTTCGGCAATAGCTCGCAAGTCCAAGTAAACTGCGGAGCTTCTTGACATTCTGAGGAGCCTCCCAATTCACAATTGCAAAAACCTTCTCAGGATTAACAACAGTGCCCTTGGCGGAGATGATGTAGCCAAGGTAAATAACTTCATCAAGACAAAACTCACATTTGGAAAACTTCGCATAGAATTGATACTCTCTAAGCTTGTCGAGCACCAATCGCAAATGCTTGGCATGATCCTTCTTATTCTTGGAGAAGACCAAGATATCATCTAGATACACCAGGACGAATTCATTTGTGTAGGGGTTGAAGATGAAGTTCATCATGCGAGAGAACATGAGGGGGAGCATTGACAAGGCTGAAAGACATGACAGTATATTCATAAGAACCAAAGCCTGTTATGAATGTTGTCTTGGGAATATCTTGTTCACGAAGATAACCCATACATAGGTCAAGCTTGGAGAATACTTTAGCACCTTTAAGTTGCTCTAATATCTCATTGATGTTGGGAAGAGGATACTTGTTCTTGATTGTCTTCTTGTTCAATGGACGGTAATCGACGCAAAGTCGGTCTGTGCCATCCTTCTTCTGGACAAAAAGAACACCACAACCCCACAGAGATGAACTCGATCTGATCAAACCCAGATGCTCTTGTTCATCAAGTTGGTTCTTCAATTCCTTCAACTCCTTTGGTCCAAGCTTGTATGGACGCTTGCAAACGGGTTCAGTACCAGGCTCAAGATCGATAACGAATTCAACTGGCCGGTGAGGAGGCATTCCCGGAGGCTCTTCTGGAAAGATGTCTTGGTACTCACAAATGACTGGAATCTGAGAAATTGCAGCTAACTCGCCCTTCTCATTGAGAGAAAATAGTCGAATGGTTTCGTCCCGAGCGGCATAGATGATCACATCCTCAGAAGAGAGTGTCAACATAATCTCCTTGGCAGCACCATCAAGTTGAGCCTTGTTCTTAGAAAGCCAATCCATACCGAGAATTAGATCAATATCCGAGTCGCCAAGAACAATTGGAGAAGCCAGAAATTTATAGTTGCCCATCTTGATACCAACATTCAGAACCAACCTGCTAGAGCTCAAACGCTTAGCCAGAGAAACAACTTGCAATGCTTTAGGTAATGCCTCTGTATCAAAATTGTGCTTCGATGCAAATGGATATGACATGAAAGAATGTGATGCACCAGAATCAAATAAGACTTTTGCAAGAATATCATTAACTGGAAGATTACCCATGATCACTTGAGAAGAATCCTCTGCTTGAGCTGAATTCACCATGTTCACTCTTGCAGACTTGGGATTATGCTTGACCACTACATTGCTTGAAGACCTCACAGGAGGAGGAGGCGGAAGGCGCCTTTGGTTGAAGCACTTGTTTTCATAGTGTCATTTCTGCTGACACTTGTTGCAAGTCACCTCTGAGAGCGGACGATGATAAGGAGCACTTGACCTTGGAGCTTGAGTCTAAGACTTGTTCTGATAGCCGGGGTTGGGGGGGGGGGAAGATCCATGGCCACCTTTGCTCTTCTGCTGGTAGGGCTGACGAAACGGAGGAGGAGGAAGCCAGAACTTCTGTTGCTTAGCTGCCACTTGTGAGGAAGAAGAAGACTGGACTGCATCCATGATTCTCTTCTTAGAAACCTCACACTTTAGCTGAGCACCTTCTTGATTGAGGGCCATGTTATAGAATTGATCGAACTTAGTAGGCTCAACAGGAACGAGAGCTAACTGCAGATCTTCTTTAAGGCCACCTCTAAAGTGATAGATCATGCTCTTTTCATCAGGAACGTCCTGTCTTGCAAAGCGAGCAAGTTTTTGAAATTGGATGTTGTATTGGTGCACGGACATGCTTCCTTGCTTGATATTGCGGAACTCCTCACGCTTGCTCTCAGCAATACTTGTTGGAATGTGATGAGCTTTGAAGTCTCGGCAGAAATCATCCCAGGTAATCACTCGACCTCCTTTGGAATCTTCATATTGTTGATACCAATCAGCAGCTTGGTCCTTGAGTTGAAACGAAGCGAACTTGACAAAGTCCTCAGGCTTGAAATTGCTACATTTAAAATGCTTGCAGATGTCCACGAGCCAATCATCGGCGTCTGTGGCCTCGACACGGTTGCTGAAAGACTTTGGCTGATTTGCAAGGAACTGGTTGAGGGTAGCCAACTGAGGCTGATTGTTGAACTTCCCTTGACCTTGATTTCCTTGGTTGCCTTGGCCTTGGTTACGCTCTTGCAAGAGTTGCAAAAGCATCTGGGTGTTGGCATTGGTGGTTTCCATGACAACTTGCCATGCCTCCTGTCGGTGTCAAAACCGGCGGATCTCGGGTAGGGGGTCCCGAACTGTGCGTCAAGGCCGGATGGTAACAGGAGACAAGGGACACGATGTTTTTACCCAGGTTCAGGCCCTCTCGATGGAGGTAATACCCTACTCCTGCTTGATTAATATTGATGATATGGGTAGTACAAGAGTAGATCTACCACGAGATCAAGGAGGCTAAACCCTAGAAGCTAGCCTATGGTATGATTGTTGTGTATGGAGTTGATGTCCTACGGACTACAACCCTCCGGTTTATATAGACACCGGATAGGGTTAGGGTTACATAGAGTCGGTTACAATGGTAGGAGATCTTGAATATCCGCATCGCCAAGCTTGCCTTCCACGCCAAGGAAAGTCCCATCCGGACACGGGACGAGGTCTTTAATCTTGTATATTCATAGTCCTGGAGTCCGGCTACCCGAACACCCCCTAATCCAGGACTCCCTCAGTAGCCCCTGAACCAGGCTTCAATGACGACGAGTCCGGCGCGCAGATTGTCTTCGGCATTGCAAGGCGGGTTCCTCCTCCAAGTCCTTCATAGAAGATTGTAAACACCAAGAGTAGTGTCCGGCTCTGCAAAATAAGTTTCCACATGTTGCCATAGAGAGAATAATATTAACACAAATCAAATCTGCTGACGTATTCCGCAGTGGGTCACCACACTACGGCCAAGTCCTTTACTCGAATCGTTTTTATTTTTCCACCTCAGCACGTTTTGCGAGGCGGTTTCCTTGGCACGTCTTGTCAAATCAGAGATCGTGTACCCCTTTTACGGGATTCTCATCAATACGGACGTGGGTAACCCAACCGCGCCATTTATCATGGCGCTTCGGAGGCAAGCGAGTTTTACTAGGCTGGTGGGGACGCACAACCACATCCGCCCATATAAGGGGATAAGGATCCACCTTTTTACCTACGCCTTCTTCCTCCTTTGCCTATCCATCTCCTGCGCGCTCGAGCTCCAGCGCCCAAGCCCGCACTTCCCACCTCAACCTTCTCCAGCAATGTCCGGAGCGGGAGGCAAGTGGATGGTCTCCTCCGCTACGGAGGGCCAAGTCAAGAAGCTAAGGAAGGCCGAATACCTGTCCAAGGACATCGCGCACCGGCTTCCCGAAAAGGGGCGGCTTCTCCCCACCCCGAGGCCCCATGAGAGGGTAGTATTTCTTCCCCACTTCCTCCGCAGACTGGGTTTTCCACTCCACCCATTTTTCCGGGGGCTCATGTTCTACTACGGCCTGGATTTCCATGATCTGGCCCCGAACTTCATCCTCAACATCTTGGCGTTTATCGTCGTGTGCGAGGCTTTCCTCCGCGTCCGCCCTCATTTCGGCCTCTGGCTCAAGACCTTCAATGTCAAGCCCAAGGTGGTGCGCGGAAGCCAGGCGGAGTGCGGAGGCGCCATGGCGGGCAAGATGGCCAACGTCCTATGGTTCGAGGGCTCTTTTGTGGAGACCCTAAAGGGGTGGCAATCCGGGTGGTTTTACATCACCGAGCCACGCGATCCGAACTGGACCGCAGCCCCCGAGTTCCGATCCGGACCCCCCCCACGCGGCTTATGTCCTGGAAAGAGACGGGTCTGTCGTGGGGTGACGAAAAAGAAGTGACCGAATTGCAAACATGCATCCAGTCCCTGGTGAACAAGCCAATCCGGCTTGTTAATGTAATCCAAGTTATGCTCGTCCGCCGGATCCTCCCGTGCCAACAACGGGATTTTAATCTGTGGGAGTTCGACCCGGCGCAGCACCAAACCCTTAGCAGGCTCTTCGACACAACGTACAAAGATGCCTGGAAGGTGCTATTCAAGGGCGCCGAGGCTCCCGCATCCGCTTCCGAGGACCGCGGATACAGCTCGCAGCGTCATGCTAGCGAGGTAGCTATCTTCACCTTTTACAGGATGTTAAGCTTTTTTCATAGTTTGACTCTATGCGGGATCTAAACTCCCTTACCTTTGACAGGCTTGGCGGGCGATATCCGGACTGATTAACTGTCCGGCTCCGCTGCCCGAAGACCCAGCCCCAGCTCTACTAGTGAAGCTGCTGGTTCCGGCGCCTTATGTGGTGCCGGAGAAGAAGGCCAAGAAGAAGAAGACCACGGGGACTCGAAAGAGTGCCCGTAACGTGGTGGTGTCGGACTCGTCATCCGACGAGTCCAAGATGCCCTCTTCCCGTGAAAACGAGGAGGAGGAAGAAGAAAACTCTCCCCCCCAGCGGAGGGAGGAGAGAAGAGGAAGGCCGCCCCAACGGGGGAGGCCGAGGGGTCTAGGAAAAGGAAGACCCCTCCGTCGGACTACTCCCCCGACGCCGGAGAGGGCGAAGAGGAGTGGCCAAACAGGGCCAAGCATCCGGCAAAATCGTAAGTTCGGATATCAGAGTTACTCATGATGCTCCTTTGTTGCACAGCTTTCCCTAATGTCGAACGTAATTATGCAGCCCGCCCCGGGCCGAATTCAACGAATTGTCGGGCGGCTCCCTGGACTCATCGGACGTGAACTCAGTTCCGCCCGCTGTCTCCCCCCGCACTGCAGACGATGCCGAAGTGGCGTCGCGACAAGCTCCAGGGCAGGAGGAGGTGGTCCCGGAGGAGCCGCAAGGCAACCTCCCGGACTCCAGAAGTGAAGGGGATAAGGCCCCCCAGGGCTCCAAGTCCGGCTTTGTGCCGGACACCGCGCCGGAATCTTTCACAGTTCCGGACTGCGGTAGGCGAACTCCTTCCAAGAGGAGCAAGCCTTCTGAGCCGGCAGCCTCCGTCCAACCGGAGGTGCCGGACAATCTGCTAGAGGTGCTTGATGGTGCCTCCATCGATGGGGGGCACCGTACTATTATGAGTACGGTGATCCAGAAGGTTCGGTCCGCCCAGAGTAGACTGACTGAAGCTTGCACTAGCCTTCTAACAGGCTTCGAGGTAAGTAAAAATGTGTAAAAATATTACCGCATAGACAGTAGCCCCTAATGCTCTGTTTGGCGTTCGGAAAGAAAAGCCGAATAGAGGATCTATTAAATATCGCAGGAGTCTAACAAAAAAGAGTCAATATGCGTATGCAGGCTTCACTGCTATCCACCGCCGCACTGACTGCGGAGGTGGGTGTCCTGAAGCAGGACCTCAAGCGGACCGAGCAAGAGCTCGGCCTTGCCAAGCGGCGGCTCGACGAGAAAGAAGGTAAGAAATACCTTACAGAAAAGTGCCTATAAAAAGGCGTGATTGCAAAAAAGATAACAGGATTGTACTGCTTATTGTAGGGGCCACGACTGAAGTGGCGACCCTTAAGCAGGCGCTGTCTGAGGCCGCAGAGAAAACGGCCGCGGAGCGCACCGAGCGAGACAGACTTGGGGCTCAGGTCGGCAAGGTGCAGCAAGAGCTTCAGGCTCTCATGAAAAAACATGAGAGTTTGGAGCTTGAGTCAAAGGCGCAAGCATCCGAGCTCACGACGGCCCTTGAGACTGCCGAGTCTGCCAAGGCCGAAGCCCAAAAGGCCCTCCGAGAGTTGGAGGAGATGAGGAAGATAGCAGCGGGTAAGGCATTCTTTATGCAAAGCAGAAATATAAAAGTAAACTACTTGTTACTTACCCGAATCCGGAGCTCTCCAGGGGCATTCGCAGATCTTCCCCGCAGCGTATCCGACGCCGCCGCATTCTACCGAGCTGAAGAGGGCAGCTCGATGGAGAAGGTGTTCTGGTCTCAGTATTCTGAGGCCGGACACCCTGTGCCTTTGAGGGACCAGCTGAAACAGCTGGTCGAGCTCCACAAGGCGGCCGAACAAGCCATGAAGGGCTTCATAGTTCAGCTGTGGCCCGGAAAGGCCCTGCCTGGGAGCTATTTCGGGCTGGTGCGGCGGCTGGTGGAGGCCTGTCCGAGGCTCGAGGTCATCAAGCGCTCCGTCTGCATCGAAGGTGCCCGTCGGGCCCTTGCCCGTGCAAAGGTGCACTGGGGTAAGCTGGACGGTGAGAAGCTTGTGAAGGACGGGCCACCGCCGGGGAAGGAGCATCGCAAGCCCGAGAACTACTACAAGGATGTTCTTGCAGGTGCCCACCTTGTGGCGGATGAATGTACCAAGGATGTGATTTTTGAATCAACTCGCTCGTGTTTATCCTGTGCGCTGAAAACTTGTTCATATGCGCTAAGCAATGCTTATTGAATTTAACGGCCATTTATCAAAAATTGAGATATGGCCAGTCGTCGGCTTCTACCCCCATGCCACTAGTGCTGGGGTGTTCGGGATAAACCTGAGCGCTCTTTTTCCCATAGTTGGGTCCTTCGAGGGAGGCGCTCAGTACAACGAACCAGGCAATCGGACTATAATGCTTGAACACTCTCACTTAGCCATAGAACTCTATAATTTTAAATTTTGGCGAAGCCCCTAGTTCGGAAGACTGAGTTCGGGGCGCTATCCACGCCTTGGCCGAACAAAGCCAGCTCCTCGCTCGAAGCTGCATAAGTCTTTAGGGACTCGAAAAACCTCTCAAACAGCGACCGATCTCTCGCCTCATCATGACAGTCGGTTTTAGCTTTCTCCACTGAGGTGCTTAACCCAGCTGAACCGGGGCACAATCGCAGTGGTTCTCCTAGTGCTACCTTAGCCGATATAGCGGAACGTAAGGCACCAAAACATAGGAGCCGGGCAAACCCAACTATTGACCCAAATCATGATTCGGAGCCGATGCATATAGTGCTATAAGTTCGGGGTGCCGCACTTGTGAAAGTGTACGGACTTCTCACACCATAATGAGGGGTACTGAAGCCCCTAGCGTGTTTGCCGTACCATGGTGTACGGGTGCAATCATGTCATTTAATAAACATATATGTGAAAAGAGGATAATGCAAAAAAATAGACAAAAAGCTATGCATTGTTTATAGAGAGGCTATTTATCAAAGCCGAACGATACAAATAGTGCGATAAGCAAAAAAGATATTGGACTATTTAACATGTCCTGACCAGGGGCAGGCCGCGGAATTGTATTCAAAACAGGTATACTGCTCGTAACAGAGACCACCTCGGAGTTCCATAATGCGGCATGGCTTGTCTGCCTCCCTGGATCTTGCATCGTTTGTGCGGCAGTCGAATTGCCGAACAGGTCGTCCGAAGTATGGAGTCCTGAAAGTGAGAAAAAATTAAAAAAAAAGAATCCGGCAGCCCCTAGTACGTTTTAAGCCGTATTTTGGGTGTGCCGTTATTGTGCCCCTTCCCCTGTTCCCATGGTATTTCAAGGGCGTAGTTATGTACGTGAGGCACTGGTTTCGCTATGTCGTGAGAGCTGGGGTTGGGGCCGCATTGCTACGCTTGCTCAGAGCGTGCCAGGCGGTCCTGCTATGGATTACTCCGGGCGCGCTTGGCAGTGTCTGGCTTTTTAATGGCCGGACTGGAGAATTGCCTAAGAAGGCTACCTTGTACTTCCGCTGTGAGAGCCGCCGTGTGCTCCTCCGTACGGAGGGAGCGTTCGGTGTTTCCATTGACCGTGATTACCCCTCGAGGGCCTGGCATCTTGAGCTTGAGATATGCGTAGTGCGGCACCGCATTGAACTTTGCGAATGCGGTTCGTCCGAGCAGGGCGTGATAGCCACTGCGAAACGGGACTATATCGAAGATTAACTCTTCGCTTCGGAAATTGTCCGGGGATCCGAAGACCACGTCAAGTGTTACTGAGCCTGTACAGTTGGCTTCCACCTGGTATAACGCCTTTAAAGGTCGTTTTTGTGGGCTTAATCCTTGAGGGATCTATGCCCATTTTCCGCACTGTATCCTGGTAAAGCAGGTTCAGGCTACTGCCACCGTCCATGAGGACTCTTGTGAGATGAAATCCGTCGATGATTGGGTCAAGAACCAATGCGGCGAAGCCGTCATGACGGATGCTAGTGGGATGGTCCCTTCGATCAAAAGTGATCGGGCAGGAGGACCATGGGTTGAACTTTGGGGCGACTGGCTCCATCGCGTATACGTCCCATAGCGCACGCTTCCGCTCCCTCTTGGGAATATGGGTTGCGTATATCATGTTCACTGTCCGCACTTGTGGGGGAAAGCCCTTCTGTCCATTGTTGTTCGGCGGCCTGGGCTCCTCCTTGTCGTCGCTGTGCAGCCCCTTGTCTTTGTTTTCGGCTCTTAACTTGCCTGCCTACTTGAACACCCAACAATCCCTGTTAGTGTGATTGGCTGGCCTTTCGGGGGTGCCATGTATCTGGCACAAGCGGTCGAGTATTCGGTCCAAACTGGACGGGCCCTGAGTATTCTTTTTGAATGGCTTTTTCCGCTGACCAGATTTATAGCCTCTGAATCCGGCATTGACTGCCGTGTCTTCATTGCTGTCGCTGCTAACGCGGCGTTTTTGCTTATTCCGACGTGTCCTACCACTTTTGTCCTTGGTATCCGAATTACCAGGGTTCTTTGATAAGTTGTTACTGCGAGCTAGCCAGTTGTCTTCTCCCGCGCAAAAGCGGGTCATGAGTGTCGTGAGGGCTGCCATAGATTTTGGCTTTTCCTGTCCCAGGTGTCGGGCAAGCCACTCGTCATGGATGTTATGCTTGAAGGCTGCTAGGGCCTCTGCGTCCGGACAGTCGACTATCTGGTTTTTCTTTGTTAGGAACCGTGTCCAGAATTGCCTGGCCGATTCCTCTGGCTGCTGAATTATGTGGCTTAAGTCGTCGGCATCCTGTGGTCGCACGTAAGTGCCCTGGAAGTTGTCGAGGAATGCGGTTTCCAGGTCCTCCCAAGAACCGATTGAGTCTGCTGGCAAGCTGTTAAGCCAATGCCGGGCCGGTCCTTTAAGTTTGAGCGGGAGGTATTTGATGGCGTGTAGATCATCGCCGCGCGCCATGTGGATGTGAAGGAGATAATCCTCGATCCATACCGCCGGATCTGTTGTGCCATCGTATGATTCGATGTTTACGGGTTTGAAACCCTTTGGGATTTTATGATCCATTACTTCATTCGTGAAGCATAGCGGGTGTGCGGCACCTCTGTACTGGGCTATATCACGACGTAGCTCGGAAGAGCTGTGTCTATTGTGTTCGGCCCGGCCGGATTTGTTGTATCCGGAGTGAAGATCATCGTCACGTGCTGTAGGGCGCCTGCGCGATCCGTAGATCGATCTTGTTTGTCTTGCCTTATCCTCCAGTACGTCTCGCAGGTCTGGCGCATTTTCCCGTGCCTTAGTTGAGCGGCGTCGGGACATGGCTTGGGTGGAGGGCCGATAGGCCTCTCTATCACGGCCGCGAGGTGGCCGGTCTGCCATGTCGTGCGTTGGTGATGTAGGTGCTTCCTCCTCTGATCGGGGTAGCGGCCTGCGCTTTGGGTAACTCTTGGAGGGGCGTTCGAGTTCATACTCTTCGGCCGCAAGGACTTCAGTCCATCTGTCAGCTAGCAAATCTTGGTCAGCTCTAAGCTGTTGCTGCTTTTTCTTGAGGCTGCTTGCCGTGGCTAAAAGCCTGCGTTCGAAACGCTCTTGTTCGGCGGGGTCTGATGGTACGACGAATTCGTCGTCATCGAGGCTTGCCTCGTCTTCGGAGGGAGGCATATAGTTATCATCCTCGACCTCTCGGTCTGCCGCTCTCTTCTGAGGGCTGGCTTCTCCATCTCCCTGTGCCGAATCTTGCTGGGGTGGGTGTTCTTCGGCGCTATCCGGGGTAGTATTATCTCCCGTGCCGGAATCACCGTTTTTGCTTTGGCGGGATTTAGAGCGGCGCCGCTGACGCCGGCGCTTTGGTTGTTTCTTGGAGGTGTCATCCCCCGCTGTTCCATCGCCATCTCCATCTTTTGGAGTATCCACCATATATATGTCATATGACGAGGTGGCCTTCCAGCGCCCTACAGGTGCTGGTTCCTGTTCGTCTCCTACATCGTCGTCCATACCGTCGATGTCTTCGGAGCCGAAGTCAAGCATGTCGGTTAAATCGTCGACAGTGGCTACAAAGTGGGTGGTGGGTGGGCTTTGAACTTTTTCATCGTCCGTATCCCATCCTCGCTGACCGTAATCCGGCCAGGGCTCTCCTGATAAAGAGAGAGACTTGAGAGAATTCAGGATGTCACCAAAAGGCAAGTGCTGAAAGATGTCCGCGGCGGTGAACTCCATTATCGGCGCCCAATCGGATTCGATTGGCAGGGGCGTGGGGGGTTCGGAGTCCGGGGAAGAGTCCGGATTCTCGGAGTCACAGGTCATGCAGAGTGCGGGGCTGGCATTTGGCTCGATCGCCTTTGAGATCGCAGCCCCCGAGGTGACGTCCAACCGCTTATCCTCGATTGGCGCAATAGGCTCCGAGTTAGGGGTCGGAACCGGTGCGTGTGCGGCCTCTAGGACACTGTCCGGAGGCAGAGCTAGATCATGCCCCTCGAGATAGTGCGGCGCGCTTGGCCGTGGCTCAAACCCGTCGAAGATCAAATCTCCGCAGATGTCAGCCGTGTAGTTTAAGCTTCCAAACCTGACTTGATGGCCAGGGGCATAGCTTTCGATCTGCTCCAGGTGGCCAAGCGAATTGGCCCGCAGTGCGAAGCCGCCGAAGACGAAGATCTGTCCGGGGAGAAAAGTCTCACCCTGGACCTCATCGTTGTTGATGATCAAAGGAGCCATCGGGCCTAAAGGCGACGACACAGAGGAACTCTCAATGAAAGCACCAATGTCGGTGTCAAAACCGGCGGATCTCGGGTAGGGGGTCCCGAACTGTGCGTCAAGGTCGGATGGTAACAGGAGACAAGGGACACGATGTTTTTACCCAGGTTCGGGCCCTCTCGATGGAGGTAATACCCTACTCCTTCTTGATTAATATTGATGATATGGGTAGTACAAGAGTAGATCTACCACGAGATCAAGGAGGCTAAACCCTAGAAGCTAGCCTATGGTATGATTGTTGTGTATGGAGTTGATGTCCTACGGACTACAACCCTCCGGTTTATATAGACACCGAATAGGGTTAGGGTTACACAGAGTCGGTTACAATGGTAGGAGATCTTGAATATCCGCATCGCCAAGCTTGCCTTCCACGCCAAGGAAAGTCCCATCCGGACACGGGACGAGGTCTCCAATCTTGTATCTTCATAGTCCTGGAGTCCGGCTGAAGGTATAGTCCGGCTACCCGAACACCCCCTAATCCAGGACTCCCTCACCTCTGGAGGCGGAGGTGGAGGGTTCGCCTGACTCCCATCATTGCAGTCCGGATTCAGACGCGTTGGAGAAGCCATCCTGAAGAGGGTGACATCCGTTAGAATCTTGATAGACAGATAGACAAGCTGAATCAATGGATAGAAATTGCAACATATAGTCTTCACAATAAACATTCGAACAAGGATTGAACGAATGAATTCCAAAGTTAACATCACACGTCCATTAATTTGAGAAGCCACTTAGATCAAGGTTGGTGAATGAAACCACAAGGTACGACTGGAACAAATAAGTGGTAAGGATTACCCAATCACAGACCAAATACCTGCGGGAAGAAATACCAGAGCTACTTGAATTCCCACCTATAAACTCCCGAAACTTTCTGGTTATGCAATCTGGTGTTGGGGATACAGGGAGGCACAATATATATCACACAACTAACAAGCCCTACACTCCAACTGTATCCATCCGTCAACACATAACCAAGAAAACTCCGGAAATCATGTACCTCAACCTTCGAAAAGCATCTGTTATACGAGTTATGGCAATACTCCCGAACTCCCGCCCCAGTACTGGGTGGCGTCGAGGTTATCTCACCAACAACTACATAAAAGAGATTTTCGATGTCGGCGAACTCAGGTATTCCAGAACTGCAACGTTAAAATTGTGACGACAACACCTCGGAGCTCAACTCCCCGGGACACTGCCACAACCCCTAAATGTCAGGAGGCACCAAGAACAATGTTCTCATCACAAGAATATCAGAACGATCCCAAGATACCCGCGTGATCCTAAAAAAATCGTGAAATTTGAGGAGAGGAAAGTCAAAACATCTACGTCAGGAGGCCTCACCAGAGCGACGAAGGTGTTGAGGAGTAAAAAGAATCCTACTCTCCGATATCCCCAAAATGTTTTGACGTCTGGACTCAAAACATTTTTGTTCTAGACTCAACAACGTCAGCGATTTGATCAAGCAGGGGGCTCCTAAGTGTGGGATGGCTCTGATTACCAACTTGTAACGCCCACGATGCGGCTATATCTCCCACGTGTCGAGGCACGACTTAGAGGCATAACCGCATTATGATTTTGTCGCAAGAAGGGTTATCTTCACACAATCCCATGTAATGAACAAGAAAGGGGTAAAGAGAACTAGCTTACAATCGCCACTTCACACAATACTTAAATAAAACATACATCATCCAAAATACACACATAGACCGACTACGGTCAAATCCAAATGAAAAGAAGATAACCCCAAATGCTAGAACCCCCATAGTCCCAACTGGGCTCCACTACTGATCAACAGGAAACGAAACATAGTAACGACCAAGGTCCTTGTCGAACTCCCACTTGAGTCCAGTAGCATCACCTGCACTGGTATCATCGACACCTGCAACAGTTTTGGAAGTATCTGTGAGTCATGAGGACTCCGCAATCTCAAAACCCGCAAGATCAAGACTATTTAAGCTTATGGGTAGGATAAGGTAATGAGGTGGAGTTGTAGCAAGCGCTAAGCAAATATGGTGGCTAACATACGCATACAAGAGTAAGATGAGAAGCTATGCAACGGTCGTTAAGATAGAAGTGATCCTGAAAACTACTTACGTTCAAACATAACCCAAACCGTGTTCAATTCCCGGACTCGCCGAAAAGATACCATCACGGCTACACACGCGGTTGATTCATTTTAATTAAGTCAAGTGTCAAGTTCTCTACAACCGGATATTAACAAATTCCCATCTGCCACATAACCGCGGGCACGGCTCTCGAAAGTTTATATCCTACAGGGGTGTCCCAACTTAGCCCATCACAAGCTCTCACGATCAACGAAGGATATTTCTTCTCTCGAAAAGACCCGATCAGTCTCAGAATCCCGGTTACAAGACATTTCGTCAATGGTAAAACAAGACCAGCAAGACCGCCCGATGTGCCGACATATCCCGATAGGAGTCGCACATATGTCGTTCTCAGGGCACACCAGATGGGACAAGCTACGAGTAAAACCAGCCCTCAAGTTTCCCCGAGGTGGCCCCGCAGGCTGCCCGTTTCGGACCAACAGTCAGAGGAGCATTGGCCCGGGGGGGTTAAAATAAAGATGACCCTCGGGTTTGCAACCCCTAGGGAAAGTTATAGGTTGTTAGGCAAATGTAAAATCAAGGTTGGGCCTTGCTGGAGGAGTTTTATTCAAAGTGAACTGTCAATGGGGGTCCCATAACCCCAACCGCGTAAGGAACGCAAAATCAAGGAACATAACACCGGTATGACGGAAACTAAGGCGGCAACAGTGGAACAAAACACCGAGCAAAAGGCCAAGCCTTCCACCCTTCACCAAGTATATATATGCATTAATTAAATAAGAGATATTGTGATATCCCAACATATCCATGTTCCAAAATGGAATAACCTGCAAGGCACCTGCAACTAGCAACGCTATAAGAGGGGCTGAGCAAAAGCGGTAACTTAGCCAAACAACGGTTTGCTAGGAAGGTGGGTTAGAGGCTTGACATGGCAATATGGGAGGCATGATATAACAAGTGGTAGGTAGCGCGACATAGCAATAGAGCAAACAACTAGCAAGCGAAGATAGAAGTGATATCGAGGGTAATGGTCATCTTGCCTGCAAAGTTCCCAGAGTTGTCGAAAGCTTGCTCCTCATTAGCGTACTCAATAGGTTCCTCGTTCATGAACTCGTCTCCCAGCTCTACCCAAAGCAAGAACACAAGCAACGGAATAACAATCAATAATGGTGCAATGCACAAGCAACATGATGTAAGACATGGCATGGAATTCAAGGTATGATGTGCAATGCATAAGGGTACTCTGGAAGGGAAACGATGATCAAGGCATCAACTTACCAAACCAAGTATGCCGCTGGAAAGATGGGGTGATTTCGGTCTAAATCTATATAAAGATCACCGGAAACGAATGCACGGTTTGCAAATGACAAGCAAAACAAGAATGATGCAAATCTGCGATTAACAGCATCATAGCACGTAGAATGCAACAAGAAGCTATGCTACAACACTCCAACATAGCAACAAAGCACATGACCGTAAAGTACAGGTGAAGCTCTAGAAATCATGAACACTGAGCTCCTGCTAGAACTCACTAGAACAAGCTCAAAATAGCATGTCAATAATGCAAAAGATAACAGATTCACGGACTTAGAGAAAATACTAAACATGTCAAAACAACATCAGGTAGCAATGTTTAGAGAAAGCAAACAACATGTTACAAGAACATATCATGGCAAACAAAGGCATTTCATGATAGTACTAAAGGCATAGAACAAAACTCCCTTACTAAACTTTAGCCAAAGATGCATAGAAAATGATGTGGCACCCATCGAAACATGGCAAGTTATATGAACAGTTTCAGACTTAGTAGAAAAACAGAGCATGGCAGGAACAGATTCATGATAGCAACTTTGCAAGCTCAAACCACTCACTACAAAGCATTTCTTGGCATGAAAAGGTAACCAACATGAAGTAGACATATACCATGAAGCTAAGCATGGCAAGAGCAAGTTCATAGGGTACATGTATCACTAGCAATACCCATGGCAAAGTTGAATCTCATGTTAACAATATGTCAGGAACAATATTTAGCAAAAGTACAGCATTTAAAAGACATGCTACACAACTCCATAATTACAACCAGAGGCATGAATGGATAAAGCAATACCACATATTAAAAACACTCTTACTGAATTACCTCAAAATGTGCATGGATCTCATGGTAGCAACAAGTTTACATGGCATCAAAATGTAACAGGAAAAGGACTGCAAAATAATTGTCTGAAATCAGCAACATCACAGAGCCTACTTTGCATGCTTTTTATAGTCACCACATAGCTCATAAAAATACAAGGCTTGCACCTCTCTATATCTGGCATGATGGAGCTCATAAAACATGTAGACATCAAGCTCATAGGATGCACACACAAAATGCAATGAAAATGACAAATCATCAAGTTATGATAAATTCCAGCGGACAACATCATATAGCACTTTTGCAAAGAGGATTAGGGCATCAATATGGACAGTAGCATGCATTCAAATGACACTAACATGAAGAGCATCATGAGACGAACATTTGGATATATCATGCACGCAAAACGGAGTTATGAGCATGGAGATATAGCATGATGAACAGGGGCACATGATGTTGAAAATTTCAAGACTTGGCAAAATTTCACCCTCTCAGATCTAGGGTTTGCTCGGGCACAGGTTACGAGGTTGGCTGGAGTAGATCGAGGGGGGTCTAGCGAGGCATGTGCTGGAGGTTGCCGGCGAGGGGGACCGGCCAGATCTGGCATCGACGGGGAGAGGCGACGCGGCCATGGGCGCGCGCGGCCTGCAAGGAGGGCCTCGGGCGGCGGCGCACGGCGAGGTGGAGAAGGGCAGCGATGGCGGACGGCGGCGGCGGCGAAGGTGCATGGCGGCGGATGCGCGGGCTCGGCGGCACGCAGGCGCGGGCCGGAGAGGCACACGGCTGCGGGGGGCGGGCTCGCGCGGGCCCGCCCTGGGCTCCGCGGGCCGGCGGCGCGGGGCGGCGGTGGTTGACACATGGCGTGCTTGGAGTGGTGCGGGCGGCGGCGCGGGGCGTGTCCGGCGACGTACGGACATGTCTGACGGCGCAGGGGGAGGTAGACTAGGGTTTCATCTATGAATTGGAAGGGGTGCCTATTTATAAGTAGGGGAGCTAGAAGTGTCCAAATGAGGTGCGGTTTTCGCCCACATGATCATGATCCAACGACGGAGAGCATGGAGGGGGTTTAGATGGGCTAGTGGGCTGTTTTGGAGGGGTGTTGGGCTGCAATAAGAGAAAGGCTTTTGCGGTTACCCGATTAACCTTTGGGGCATCGAACGACCTCCAAATGGAACGAAATTTGACAGGCGGCCTACTGGTGATGTACCAAGGCCACTCGACAAATCTCAACCCATTCCGAAAATGTTTTTCTCCCGCTCACGAAACAAGATTTGAGGGGTGCAACGGGTGCATGTGGGAGTGTCGGAACATGAAATGGACAACGGGGAAAATGACCGGATGCATGAGATGAACACGAATGCAAATGAGATGCACATGATGATATGAGAATAAATGCACGACATGAGCAAAATGCAAAATGAAGACAAAAACCCAACCACAAAGAAAATATCGTATCACATAGCCGGAAATGGCAAGAGTTGGAGTGCAAATATGGAATGTTACATCCAGGGCATTACAATGTGCCTCAGAAGACCACGGGAAGAAAGGGTAGGACTTCGAGCAGGAGGGCGCCTGCCAGCAAGGTATCTCAGCTGACACCAGCGCCAGAACCAGTGATCCAGCAATCGGGAGATCCAATTCGGGCTTCTGTTTCTTCTGTCGATCATGTGTCGACTGATCGTCCTTCGGCGTCAATTGCCCAAGACCTTGCTCCGTCTGTGCAACTCAATACCTCAGATCCCCTGGCTGCTTCGACTGTTCCACCAACTCCACTGTTTGTTACCCGTCATGTCCTAGAGGACCCAGTGAGCACTGCTAAGGAAGCTATACACCAAGCAGGCCTTATGATGGAGCGAGTGAAGGTGGTGCACGAGGCTAGAAAGGCTGCCTATGATGCCAGCTCTGCACTTCAAACCAATGTCCAGGTAAGTTGATTCCCAACTGATCTTTCAGCTTGATCTTTGCTCCATTAGGATATGGTACTTGAAAACTGCCCTTTATTATTCATAAGATGTCCGTGGATGAATGTTTCAAACATTTCAATGTGCATCTATCATGAGTCTGCACCTTGCATCTGTTCACCCACTGGGTGCTTTAACCTTTGTTGAATAGTCCTTCCACTTGAGTCGACTAGATCGTGTCTAGTGAATCCTTGGATTAGTGGGGACACGCAGAATGCACCCACTGAGTGTAGTCCCCGACACCGCCGTCGGATGTTTGATTCAGCAGGGGTCTTTGTCGAATGTCTGTTTGTAATCTTCCACTCGGTCCAGATAGGTCGTACCGAGTGGTATCCGGACCAGTGGGGGCACACCAAGTGCACCCAATGGGTGTAGTCACAGAGACGCCATCGACTGCGGGCAGTCGGCGGTGGCCTGAGAATGATTGTTGTCTCTTTTTTTTGCTCCGACTGGACGGACCATGTCAAGTGGAAAGTCGAACCAGTGGGGGCACACCAAGTGCACCCACTGGGTGTAGTCCCCGAGACTACTATTGAATGTTTGATTCAGCAGTAGTCTTAGAACTCTTTTTGCCGAAATGACCTGAACTTGTATCTTATTGTTTGGAAGCAATTGATCTTTGTTCCTATCGACTGATTTATCTTACTTGTTGATTGTAGAAATCTTGTGATCTTGTGGTTCAATTCGCTGACTTAGAGAAGAAGCAGATCCAGCTCGATCTCGACCTGAAGCTAGCCAAAGAGAACTTGCAGAAGGCTAAGGATGAAGCGGCTGCCATGGGAGGTAATAACTTGTCGACTATTTGCCTTGTCATATTTTCCTTTCATTTTTTAACCGAGTGACTCTACTCGAACAGATGTGCATTGTGAAACCAGACAACTCCAAGCTCGTCTGAAAAATGTTATTTCTTTAGAAAAAATGAAGCAGGCTTTGGAACAGAAGGACCTCGACCTTGCAACGGAGCAAAAGACGGCGCGAGAGAAAGCTGAACTTGCTGACAAGAAGCTTGCTTCAGTCGGCAAGTTGGAAGAGGAAAACGCCAAGCTGAAGACTGCCATTAATGAAGCCGACCAAGAAGTCGGGCAGCTGAAGAAGGACAAGGTGGTTGATACGTCTCCAACGTATCTATAATTTATGAAGTATGCATGCCATGTTTACAATAGTTTTATATGATTTTGGTATGATTTGATTAGAACTAACCCGGACTGACGTTGTTTTCAGCAGAACTACCGTAGTCTTGTTTTTTGTGCAGAAATAAAAGTTCTCGGAATGCGATGAAAATCAACGGAGAATTTTTCTGGAAAATATAAAAAAATACTGGAACAAAAGACTACCGGAGGGGAGTCTCGCGGGCCCCATGAGGGTGGCGGCGCGCCCACCCCCTGGGAGCGCCCCTGTGCCTCGTGGACTTCCCGTGGGGCCCCCTGACTTGTTCTCAACGCCAACCTCTCCTATAAATGCCCAAACCTCCAGAAAATAACCTAGATCGGAAGTTCCACCTCCGCAAGCCTCTGTAGCCACGAGAAATCAATCTAGGCCCTCTTTGGCACCCTGCCGGAGGGGGCCATCATCACCGGAGGCTATGGAAGAGGATCCCGGAGGGGCCATCATCACCATGAAGGCCAAGGACCAGAGGGAGAACCTCTCCTCATCCAGGGGGAGGCCATGGAGGAGGAAGAACAAGGGGGGGAACCTCTCCTCCTCTCTCTTGGTGGCACAGGAGTGCCATCGAGAGGGGAATCATCGCTGCGGTGATCGTCTTCATCAACATCACCATCATCATCATCACCCTCATATCTTTTACGCGGTCCACTCTCCCGCACCCCGCTGTAATCCCTACTTGAACATGGTGCTTTATGCCACATATTATGATCCAATGATGTGTTGCCATCCTATGATGTTTTGAGTAGATATCCTTTATCTTTGGGTTGATTTATGATCTAGATTGGTACGAGTTGTATGTTTTATTTTGGTGTTGTCCTATTGTGCCCTCCGTGTCACGCAAGCGTGAGGGATTCCCGTTGTAGGGTGTTGCAATACGTTCATGATTTGCTTATAGTGGGTTGCTTGAGTGACAGAAGCATAAACCCAAGTAAGGGGGTTGTTGCGTATGGGATAAAGGGGACTTGATGCTTTAATGCTATGGTTGGGTTTTACCTTAATGATCTTTAGTATTGTGGATGCTTGCTAGAGTTCCAATCATAAGTGCATATGATTCAAGAAGAGAAAGTATGTTAGTTTATGCCTCTCCCTCATATGAAATTGCAATGACGACTATCGGTCTTGTTAACAATTGCCTAGGACAATTCCGCACACCGACCCATCATTATTCCACACTCTCTATTTATAATATTTAGTAATATATTCTAACTTTATGATAGCGTCACCTACTTTTGTTTTAGCTCTCCGATATCATGCAAAGTTATCCTCTTCATACCGAGAACATAGTTTTATTTCTCGTTTCTAGTTGGAAGAAAACATTCGGTGTACGTAGAGTCGTATCAGTGGCAGATAGGGCTTGAGAGAATATTGATCTTACCTTTAGCTCCTTGTGGGTTCGACACTCCATACTTATCACTTCCACCATTGGGGAATTGCTACGATGATTCCCTGCACTTGGGGGTTATCAGTGGCCCTGACTGACAAGGTAGGAGATCTCACTCATAAGAGAAATGACCTGGAGGCTTATCTGGGAGGGCTCGCCAAGAAGATGTTCCTTATGGTTGAAGGTACTTTCTCTTGTCCGACTGACTTGCAACTACCAACTCGTCATGTGACCGTCGACTCATTATCTTCCTGTGTGTGCAGAATTCTGTCAAAATTTTGAAGAAGAGACTGGGCGGATTGAGACGGGCCCGGACCCCATTAACTCCCCCGTCAAAGACGAAGCTACGATGAACGTGCTGCGACTGGAGTCTCGCCTCGCCAGCGTTGTGGAGTATCTTACGCGACTGAAGGTGGCGATGTCACGGGTCGACACAGAACTCTGGCCAAAAGTGACATTCCAGAACGACCTCGAGTCTCTGATGACTCGACTCAATGAAATCCCTGGTCGAGTACAGACGTGGAAGAAGTCTTCTGCTCGGTGCGGTGCCGATGTGGCTTTGTCTTTGGTCGCGTTCATTGCAAAGAAGCTAGAGAAGAGAAGCTGGCGGCTATCAAGGTCGCCAATACCAAGAGGCTTCAATTCCAGTCCTTTATGGAGACCTTCATCGAGGCTGCTACTCGCATCGCCGATGGAATCGACCTGGATGAGTTCGTTGAGCCAGCTAGCCCTCCTCCCACGGAGTGAACAAACTTCTACACTTTTATTTGCCTCGGAATGCCGAGTGATTTTGTAACCGTTAAACTCCGTCGGGCCTGATGCCCGAGTACTTCCGTTCGTGGTTCTGAACCTTGCTGGATTTATCTGAACTTGATTTTCCTTTGAATATGGTTGCTTTGTTTTGACCACTTGCTGGATCGACCTGAAGGCCATTGAACTTGTGTCGCAGCTCCGACGAGAGGGCCGCGGACATGAGCGCCAGGTGTCGCACACGACCTGCACCTCATCGTCCTTGCGGTTTGGGATGGAGCGGACATTGTACTTGTGGAGTAGCTCCGACGAGAGGGCCGTGGACATGAGCACCAGATGCCGCACACGACCTGCACCTCGTCGTCCTAACGGATCAGGATGGAGCGGACATTGTACTTGTGGCGTAGCTCCGATGAGAGGGCCGCGGACATGAGCACTAGATGCCCCCACATGGCCTGCACCTTGTCGTCCTGACGGATCGGGATGGAGCGGACATTGTACTTGTTTCTGAGTGGGAGGATTGCTCTCCACTCGGAGTGTTTTTGTAACTTAGGCGAGTACGGGATCGCAGGTAAGCCTCCGACTGGGAGGATTGCTCTCCACTCGGAGTAGTTTTTGAAACTTAGGCAAATCGGATTCGCGGCTAAGCCCCCGAGTGGGAGGATTGCTCTCCACTCGGAGTGGTTTTTTAACTTAGGTGATTACGGGGTCGCAGCTAAGCCACTGAGTGGGAGGATTGCTCTCCACTCAGAGTGGTTTTTTAACTTAGGCGACTACGGGGTCGCAGCTAAGCCCCCGAGCGGGAGGATTGCTCTCCACTCGGAGTGGTTCTTAACTTAGGCAACTACGGGGTCACAGCTAAGCCCTCGAGTGGGAGGATTGCTCTCCACTCGGAGTGGTTTTTTAATTTAGGCGATTACGGGGTCACAGCTAAGCCCCCGAGTGGGAGGATTGCTCTCCACTCGGAGTGGTTTTTTAACTTAATCGATTACGGGGTCGCAGCTAAGCCCCCAAGTCGGAGGATTGCTCTCCACTCGGAGTGGTTTTTGAAACTTAGGCGAATCGGGTTCATGGCTAATCTCTCGAGTGGGAGGATTGCTCTCCACTCGGAGTGTTTTTGAAACTTAGGCAAATCGGGTTCGCGGCTAAGCCCCCAAGTGGGTGGATTGCTCTCCACTCGAAGTGTTTTTGAAACTTAGGCGAATCGGGTTCGCGGCTAAGCCCCCAAGCGGGAGGATTATTCTCCGCTCAGAGTGGTTTTTTAACTTAGGCGATTACGGGGTCGCAGCTAAGCCCCCGAGTGGGAGGATTGCTCTCCACTCGAAGTGGTTTTTATAACTTAGGCGAATCGGGTTCGCGGCTAAGCCCCCGAGTGGGAGGATTGCTCTCCACTCGGAGTGTTTTTGAAACTTAGGCGAATCGGGTTCACGGCTAAGCCCCCGAGTGGGAGGGTTGCTCTCCACTTGGAGAGTTTTTGAAACTTAGGTGAATCAGGTTCGCGGCTAAGCCCTCGTGTGGGAGGATTGCTCTCCACTCGAAGTGTTTTTGAAACTTAGGCGAATCGGGTTCGTGGCTAAGCCCCCGAGTGGGAGGATTGCTATCCACTCGGAGAGTTTTTGAAACTTAGGCGAACCGGGTTCATGGCTAATCTCTCGAGTGGGAGGATTGCTCTCCACTCGACGTGTTTTGAAACTTAGGCGAATCGGGTTCGTAGCTAAGCCCCCTAGTGGGAGGATTGCTCTCCACTCGGAGTGTTTTTGAAACTTAGGCGAATCGTATTCGCCGCTAAGCCACCTACTAGGGGATTTGAACACATGTGTTTACGGGATAACAATCATTAAGATACTGCAAAAAATCTTGTCTTTGATAAGCAAACTGAAGGATTCTTATTACAACTCGTTGATCCGAGTGTTTAGGTATAGAAACGGCGGAGCAGCTCCGCATTCCATGAGCGTGGCTCGTCTTTCTTTGTGGCTACGTTGTAGAGGTGATACGCCCCATTGTGGAGCACCTTATTGACGATGAAGGGGCCTTCCTAGGCCGGAGCGAGCTTATGAGGTCGCTTCTGATGCACTCGGAGCACAAGGTCTCCTTCCTGGAATGCTCGACCTCTGACATTACGGGCATGGAATCGACGCAAGTCTTGTTGGTAGATGGTCGATCGGATCAGAGCCATTTCACGTTCTTCCTCCAAGAGATCAACTGCATCTTGGCGTGCCTGTTCAGCTTCAGCTTCTGAGAAAAGTTCCACTCGGGGAGCGTTGTGCAGCAAGTCACTCGAAAGAACAGCTTCAGCACCATACACCTTGAAGAAAGGGGTTCGGTCAGTCGACCGGTTTGGAGTTGTTCTCAATCCCCATAGGACACATGGCAATTCAGTCACCCAAGCTCCAGCAGCATGCTTGAGATCATGCATCAGTCGGGGTTTCAGCCCTTGAAGGATCAAACCATTCGCCCTTTCCGCTTGCCCATTTGACTGCGGGTGCGCAACAGATGCGTAATCGACCCAGTACCTTGGGAAGCATAGAATGCCCTGAACTCATCATAATCAAAGTTGGACCCGTTATCTATGATAATACTATGAGGGACTCCATATCTGAATGTCAACTCTCTGATGAAACTGATGGCAGTGCTCGAATGAAGATTCTTGATAGGTTTGGCCTCAATCCATTTGGTGAATTTGTCGACTGCCACAAGCAAATGAGTGAAACCACTTCTGCCAGTCTTGAAGGTTCCAGCCATATCCAACCCCCAAACAGCAAACGGCCAGATGAGTGGAATAGTCTTCAAGGCAGATGCAGGCTTCTGAGACATGTTTGAGTAGAATTGGCAGCCTTCGCACTTGTCGACTATATCCTTTGCCATCTCATTTGCACGTGGCCAATAGAATCCCGCTCGGTATGCTTTGGCTACGATGGTCCAAGAGGACGCATGGTGACCACAAGTCCCCGAGTGGATATCATTTAGAATCATTCGACCTTCTTCCGGTGTGATACATCGCTGAGCGACCCTGCTGACACTTTCTCTATAAAGCTGACCACCTATAACCGTGAAGGCTTTGGATCGACGTACAATCTGACGGGCCTCGTCTTCATCCTCCGGAAGCTCTTTCCTGAGCAAATATGCAATGTATGGCACTGTCTAGTCGGGGATGATTACCAAAACTTCCATGATTAGGTCAACTATGGCCGGGACTTCAATCTCAGTCGGATCGGTAGAACTTTTCGGTTGTGGGGGCTCCTTTGTGAAAGTATCTCCTTGGACTGACGGGGTATGGAGGTGCTCCAAGAACACATTGTTGGGTATAGGTTTCTGAGTGGAACCTAACTTTGCCAGATCATCAGCGGCTTGATTCTTGATTCAGGGTATGTGGTGGGGTTCTAACCCCTCAAACTTCTTTTCTAGCGTCCTTACTGCATTGCAATAACGAGTTATGGCTGGACTCCTGATATCCCATTCCTTCAAACTTGATTGACCACTAAGTCTGAGTCACCGTAGACCATCAGCCGACGGACGCCAAGTTAGCCATACGCAACCCATACAACAGTGCATCATACTCATCTTCATTGTTTGAAGAATCAAATTGAATTTGAAGGACATAGCTGAGCTTGTCACCTCTGGGAGATACCAGAACTACACCAGCACCAGAGCCATTCAGCATCTTGGACCCATCGAAGAACATAGTCCAATGTTCCGAGTGAATCTGAGTCGGTTGTTGCTGTTCAATCCACTCGGCGAGGAAATCTGCTATAGCTTGGGACTTGATTGCTTTCTTTGCCTCGAACTTGATATCCAATGGAAGGAGTTCAAGCGCCCATTTTGCCACTTGACCAGTTGCATCTCTATTGTTCAGAATTTCTGATAATGGAGCATCGCTGAAGACTGAAACCGAGTGGTCTGAAAAGTAGTGCACAGCTTTCTTCGTGGTCAAGTAAATTACATAGACAAGCTTCTGATAATGTGGATATCTCTACTTGGACAGAGTCAAGACTTCAGAAATATAATATACTGGGCGCTGAACTTTGTAGGATTTGCCTTCTTCTTCCCGCTCGACCATGAGCAATGTGCTGACAACTTGTCCAGTGGCTGCGATGTACAGTAGTAGAGGCTCTTTGCTGACTGGAGCAGCAAGCACTGGCTGGGTGGAAAGCAGGGTTTTGAGGTCTACAAATGCTGATTCGACTTCAGGAGTCCACTCGAATTTTTCAGACTTCTTCATCAATTGGTAAAGAGGCAATGCCTTTTCATCAAGATGAGAGATGAATCGGCTCAACGCAGCCAAACAACCAGTGAGCTTCTAAACGTCGTGCACACGCATGGGGCGTTTCATTTGGAGGATTGCTCCAACCTTCTCTGGGTTTGCATCGATCCCTCGTTCGGAAACGAGGAAACCGAGTAACTTCCCACCTAGGACTCTGAACGTACACTTTGACGGATTAAGCTTGATATCATATCTTCTCAAGTTGGCAAAGGTTTCAGCGAGGTCAGTCAGTAGGTCGGAACCTTTACGTGACTTGACCACGATGTCATCCATGTATGCTTCTGCATTCCGACTGATTTGAGTGAGCAAACACTTTTGAATCATGCGCATGAATGTGGCGCCAGCATTCTTGAGACCAAAAGGCATGGTAACATAGCAAAAACACCCGAATGGGGTGATGAAGGTTGTTTTTATTTCATCGGGCCCATACAGTCGGATCTGATGGTACCCGGAATACGCATCCAAAAAGGATAAACGCTCACACCCCGCAGTTGAGTCGACAATCTGATCAATTCGGGGGAGAGGGAAATGATCTTTCAGGCAGGCCCGATTGATGTGTTTGAAATTGATGCACATACAAAGTGAATCATCTTTCTTGGGGACCATGACGACATTGGCGAGCTACTCGGAGTGGTATATCTCTCGGGTGAACTCAGCTGCCAGAAGCCGAGCCACTTCCTCACCAATGGCCTTCCTTTTCTCCACGGCGGACCGACGGAGATACTCTTTGACTGGTTTTACTTTTGGGTCGACTCGCAAACGGTGCTCAGCCAGTCCCTTGGGTACACCTGGCATGTCAGACGGTTTCCATGCGAAGATGTCCCGGTTCTCAAGGAGGAACTGGGTGAGCGCTTCTTCCTATTTGTTGTCGAGTGTTGTTGATATATGAGTCGGAGCAGCATTGGGGTCGGTGGGGTAGATGTGAACAGACTTTGTTTCACCGGATGACTGAAATGCAGACTCCAAAGTAGGCTTGTTAGCGTGCAACAAATCACTCGGATCTGCAGTCTTCTTGTATTCTTCCATTTCTACTGCTGCCATCTGTTCATCGGCAATTTTGAGCCCTTCTGGAGGCACTCTTCTGCTCTTTGCCGATTTCCCGTGACTGTGATCACACCTCTGGGGCTAGGCATCTTCAGCTTGAGGTACACGTAACACAGTCGAGCCATGAAACAAGCATATGCAGGCCGACCCAGAATTGCATGATAAGCATTGTGGAAGTCTACCTCGAATGTCAACTTTCCCTTACGGTAATTCTTTGAATCGCCGAAAACCACGTCAAGAGTGATCTGATCGAGTGAGTCGGCTTTCTTTCTTGGGATGACTCCATGGAATCGCATGTTGCTCTCACTGAGTTTGGACATCGGAATGCACATCCCTTGGAGGGTCTCAGCATACAAAATGTTCAGACCACTGCCACCATCCATCAGAACCTTGGTCAGTCGGGTGCCCCCAATGACTGGGTCGACCACCAACGCTTGCCCCCAGGGGTAGCAACGTGCGCTGGGTGATCGGACTGGTCGAATGTAATGGGAGTCTTTGACCACTTCAAATACGTTGTCGTTGCCGGAGCAACCATGTTTACTTCCCTGTTAATAACTTTCAGTCGACTTTTGCTCTCGATGTCAGCAAAAATCACTAAAGTGGCATTGACATTGGGATAACCTTCATCCCCCTCTTTGTGCTCCTCCTTATCAGATTCTTTTTCTTTTTCACTGGGCTGACCCTCTCTGAAGCTCTGAATCAGGAGTCGACACTGTCGAGTGGTATGCTTGGGGTAAATCAGGTTTCCCTCTTCATCCTTCTTGGTGTGTATGTGACACGGCAAATCAAGCACGTCATTTCCCGCTTGATCTTTCACTTTCTTAGGGATCCATGGCCCCTTAGGCTTTCCTTTGAATTTCCCTTGATTCACAACTGCGGCCTCTCCAGGACCTGCGGGCTCAGCTTTGCGCTTCTGCTTCCGATTGGAATTTCCTCCTTCGGTGTCCTGGGCGACTGGTTTGTTCTTGCCACTATGGAGTCGGTCTTCTTCCTCGTCGTTAGCGTACCGAGTGGCTATTTCCATCATTCGGGCCAGGGTCATATCTCCTGTCCGACCGAATTTCAGGTTAAGCTCTCTGTACGGAACGCCCTCCTTGAAGGCACAGACTGCTTGGTGTTGTGACACATTCTCCACAGTATGATGAAGAGTGGTCCACCTCTGGATGTAATCTCTTAAGGTTTCATTCGGTTTCTGGACACAATGTTGTAGTTCAGTCAGCCCTGCAGGCCGTTTGCAAGTGCCCTCAAATGTCCTGACAAACACTCGGGCCAACTCTTCCTAACTGAAGATACTACCAGGAGCCAACTGATTCAACCAAGCTTTTGTTGAACCCTCCAACATCAGGGGGAGATGCTTCATGGCTACATCGTCATTGCCGCTGCCAATCTGCACAACCACTCGGTAATCCTCTAACCAAGTGTCGGGATTAGACTCACCGGTAAACTTGCTTACTCCCATCGCCAACCTGAAGTTGGGCGGAATCTCAGCTGCTCTGATGGCTCTGCTGAAACATTCAAGCCCAGACACGTGAACTCTGCCGCCACTCAGGTGATTTCTATCTTGTCCTTCTCCCTGTGCCGGTTTCTATCGACCAGACCTTGTACAAGACTTGATCTTGCATCAAACCCGGGCTCTCTTAGGTCGATTGGGACCCTTCTCTCGTCGTCGTACGGGCGTCTGTCATCGTACTGCCGAGGCACATACGACCCGCCCCTCGGATGGGGCGTTGGTGTTGGAAATATGCCCTAGAGGCAATAATAAGTTGGTTATTATTATATTTCTTTGTTCATGATAATCGTTTATTATCCATGCTATAATTGTATTGATAGGAAACTCAGATACATGTGTGGATACATAGACAACACCATGTCCCTAGTGAGCCTCTAATTGACTAGCTCGTTGATCAATAGATGGTTACGTTTCCTGACCATGGACATTGGATGTCGTTGATAACGGGATCACATCATTAGGAGAATGATGTGATGGACAAGACCCAATCCTAAGCCTAGCACAAAGATCGTGTAGTTCGTATGCTAAAGCTTTTCTAATGTCAAGTATCATTTCCTTAGACCATGAGATTGTGCAACTCCCGGATACCGTAGGAATGCTTTGGGTGTATCAAACGTCACAACGTAACTGGGTGACTATAAAGGTGCACTACAGGTATCTCCGAAAGTGTCTGTTGGGTTGGCACGAATCGAGACTGGGATTTGTCACTCCGTGTTAACGGAGAGGTATCTCTGGGCCCACTCGGTAGGACATCATCATATGCGCAATGTGACCAAGGAGTTGATCACGGGATGATGTGTTACGGAACGAGTAAAGAGACTTGCCGGTAACGAGATTGAACAAGGTATAGGGATACCGACGATCGAATCTCGGGCAAGTACAATACCGCTAGACAAAGGGAATTGTATACGGGATTGATTAAGTCCTTGACATCGTGGTTCATCCGATGAGATCATCATGGAACATGTGGGAGCCAACATGGGTATCCAGATCCCGCTGTTGGTTATTGACCGGAGAATGTCTCGGTCATGTCTGCATGTCTCCCGAACCCGTAGGGTCTACACACTTAAGGTTCGATGACGCTAGGGTTGTAAAGGAAGTTTGTATGTGGTTACCGAATGTTGTTCGGAGTCCCGGATGAGATCCCGGACGTCACGAGGAGTTCCGGAGTGGTCCGGAGGTAAAGATTTATATATATAGGAAGTCCTGTTTCGGCCATCGGGACAAGTTTCAGGGTCATCGGTATTGTACCGGGACCACCGGAAGGGTCCCGGGGGCCCACCGGGTGGGGCCACCTACCCCGGGGGCCACATGGGCTGTAGGGGGTGCGCCTTGGCCTACATGGGCCAAGGGCACCAGCCCCAAGAGGCCCATGCGCCTGGGGAAACCCTAAAGGAAGAGTCCCAGCAGGGGAAGGCACCTCCTAGGTGCCTTGGGGGGGAGGACTCCTCCCCTGGCCGCCGCCCCCTTGGAGATTGGATCTCCTAGGGGCTGGCGCACCCCCCCTTGGGATCCCTATATATAGTGGGGTAGGAGGGCCTCTCAAACACACCCCTTATGCCTTTGGTGCAGCCCCTCCCTCTCTCCTAAGTCCTTCTCCTCTCCCGTGGTGCTTGGCGAAGCCCTGCAGGATTGCCACGCTCCTCCACCACCACCATGCCGTTGTGCTGCTGTTGGATGGAGTCTTCCTCAACCTCTCCCTCTCTCCTTGCTGGATCAAGGTGTGGGAGACGTCACCGGGCTGTACGTGTGTTGAACGCGGAGGTGCCGTGCGTTCGGCACTTGATCATCGGTGATCTGAATCACGACGAGTACGACTCCATCAACCCCGTTCACTTGAACGCTTCCGCTTAGCGATCTACAAGGGTATGTAGATGCACTCTCCTTCCCCTCGTTGCTAGTCTCTCCATAGATAGATCTTGGTGACACGTAGGAAAATTTTGAATTTCTGCTACGTTCCCCAACAGTTGGCACTCTACGGTGGCCATCACGGCCGAGTCGATGATCGTCCTGCTCGTGGCTCCAACCCAGGTACTGCCTTTGGCGGTACCCACGACCCTCACACTGCGGAGGCGATTTTGGGCTGTGAGCCGACTGGACCGTGTCCGCTACCACGGACCTGCTGTGGATCCTATTGTGCGACTGAGAAATGACTGTGGTTTGCTCACCTGCTGCCCGGAGCAGCGCTCGGATCTGCATCAAACCTCTTCCAGCCTCTGATTGGGACGGCTGAATCGACTCTGCTATACGGGTTGCAGTTGTAAGATTCTGAATCGGAGTGCGATATACCTGGGGCTCAGGCGGAAACAATTGTCGTTGCCGTCGACTGGATTCTGGGATCAATCGACGGGCACGCTCATCGAGTGAATGCTGAAGGTTCTCCAGACGTGCGCGCTCGACCAAGGTGGCAAGGCGCGCGGTCTCCAGGGCCCGAGCATCGGAAGTCTCCCCCATGATGGGGGTCTAGAGAGCCTCCATGTTACGGCAATGCAGCTCATCCCTTTGCTCCAAGGTGAGGGCCTAGGGTTCATACTCATCGTGAACATATGGCGGGCCATCGTCTCCACCGCTGTGACAGTATCCATGCGGGCTGCGGCGGGATTCGACCATAAGGACCTTCGCCGCGGGGTCGCTGCTTCCGCACTCGGAAAGAGTGTCTACGAAACCAGTCGACTGGTCCATAGAAGGGTTCGCCAGACTCGATTGCCACAACTTGGGGGTGGCAGACTGGCGGGCCATCGCATGTTTCACCCAGCGCTGAAGTCGCGATCGACCAGACCGCTTGTGACGGCGTACAACAAGGAGAGTAGACAACGAAGGTACCGACTGATACTGGGTCGACGGCTGCCGCATGAGGACGCCGCAAGCACTCGCGCGAAAGTGCGCCGCCCCGCGGACGGGAATGGCCTCGACGTCGAGGGGGGCCTGCTGGAGCCAGGCGGAGTCGTCGGCGATGAAAACGAGCGCGCCGAGTCGGATCTCGCGGCCCAAAGCCAGACCACCGCCAGAAACCATGATGATGAAGATCGGAAAAATTGCAACCTCGCTTGAAGTCGCTAAGACACCTGCCCCACGGTGGGCGCCAACTGTCATGGGAGTAAGCTGACAATAGAATAGGGGGTACGTAGGAGGAGGCAAGACCCTGGCTATGGTGAGGTTGTGCACGCAAGGTTTACGAGTTCAGACCCTTCTCGAAGGAAGTAACAGCCCTACGTCTCGGTGCCCGGAGGCTTTGGTCGACTGGATTATGCGTGAGAGTTACAGGGGGTGCGAACCCTTGTGCCAGAGGAGGGGGTGGCTTATATAGAGTGCGCCAGGACCCCAGCCATCCCACGTTATATAGGGTTCAATGTACATTAAGACAGAGTGTTACTGGTAACGCCAGTCATGAAGAGCTATAAATAATCTTTAAGACTACAGAGTGAACGCCTGTCCGTTGCCATCCTGAGTGACTTTGGGCCTTCTGTATTCCGAGTAGTTTCTTGTATGGTCAAGTGACTTCATCTTGGTCGAATGGAATTGGGATTTCCGAGTGAGGTTGGAGGTCGAGTGGATTGCACTCCTTGATGGACTCAGTCGGTTTCTTTTGTTGTACTTTGAATGTCTTTGACTGTAGGGCAGTGTCCTTGGGTAAGGTGTCTAGATCAGGCCTATGACCCTACCCTAGGTACATGTCATCATCACTATGTCCTCGGGCTCCGCCATTGCGACGGCGTTTGCTTCAGCGTCGGCGCGGAGCTTGGGAGGTAGTTCAGAAGCGGATGCAGATTGTGGTCTGTATCGAACGACATCCGGAAGACGGAACGTGTGCTGGGTTCATGGTTCGTGGATGGCAGGTATGGTTTCCTCCTTCGGTGTCTTAATCGTGGTGGAGTGCCAGATCTGGAGTTCGATGACGTGTCCGGGATGTTTCCCCAGTCTGATTCGTTCAACGGCAAGGGTTTCACTTTTGGTGAGCCACCTTTAAGGTCCGCAAAGCTGCATATCAGCGATGAAGCCACGTCGAGCTTGGGTGAGGAGGTGATCCGTCACTCTTTTCTTCGGTGGCTGTTGTGGTGGTGCCGGAGGCAGGTGACAGACGTTGGTGTCAAACTCATGAATGTTTTGTTATCTTTTCAGTTTTGTCACGTCGGTCGTTACGTAACTTGTATTTTGATCTTTACGACACGAATGAGACACATATTACCAAAAAAAAAGTCAGACTAGAGAGAAAGGCTATGCGAACTTATAGTTACCACGTCGGAGGAAAAGTTTTGATGGATCTGTTTTCTTGTTTAATTTAATTACTGTACTACTATAAGAGCATGCAATAAGCGCTAGATCCTGCAATGCGGTTCACTACGTAATATATCCGACTGGGACTCGTGGTTTGCAAATAGCGTACTGACCGATATGAGGCCACATTCGTCTGTGAGTCGCTACCAGCTCAAGGACCAGCACGTACATACGCCGCGCTCGTACTGACGTATATACCGTACACGTGCAACAGTGAGATACCGTGCTGCTACAGTATCACAAACTGAAAGGTCCCTTCTGGGATATTTTATCATCCCATCTCTTAACACCTTGAATCAGTGACAGTTGGAATTAGTGGTTAGTTGGGGCCCATGTACTGTGACTGTGAGTGACTTCATGATGAGGACAATAATGTAACCTCTCCTGCTGATTTCCCCTGCATGGCTCCACAAACCGGTCGATCACCTTATGTTTACCAGCAGTGCTTAGGTATACTATAAAGAAATGCCTGCCATGGTAGAGTAGTTCCAAATGCTTGCACACAGTTTGGCGCGGTTTCAGACGTGAATGCGGTGACATCCACGGCATGCAGATGCAGTGCAGCCAAACGCCAGGCCTAACTTCCACACAGGAAACAACCAGTAGTGATGACACACAAGCTTCAGCTGGTCCGTAACTTGATATGTGTATGTGGTAGTAATGCTTTTATGTGCAAATGATTGCAAATTGTTGTTCAAACCTGCGATTGGATAACGTCCAATGCTCGCTCAATTACCTACAAATGTACACACCACTGCTTTACAGTCAATTAACATATAAACACATTCACTCAGGCCTTAGGGGCGTGCCTTACCGACAATTCACATCCAAGTCTACAGTTTCACAATCATTTTAACCAAACAACCTCTAGCTTTTCCACAACAATATTTTCACTGCAGCTTTTTAAGAATCTGCGGCTTAACCAAACACGGCCTTAGAGCTTAGCTTCAAGCTTGCCGTGTCTTCATTGTTGGGATCTGGCAACACGGGCAGAGAAATCAAGAAAAAAAACAGCGCCCTGCCATATGTTTCCTGCTTTTAATCACGTGTTCCGTTTAATTGATCCAGCGTTACAAACTAGAGACTCCTTGACAGTGCTCTCTTTGGTGTGCCATCAGCTCATCATACCTAAACAGG
This sequence comes from Triticum urartu, assembly GCF_003073215.2. Taxonomy (NCBI): domain Eukaryota; kingdom Viridiplantae; phylum Streptophyta; class Magnoliopsida; order Poales; family Poaceae; genus Triticum; species Triticum urartu. Next base: position 514,181,862 of record NC_053024.1, on the reverse strand, counting down.
ACTAGTCGTCATCATATCTTTACCTATATTTGTGGCCTTGATGCCCACCAACCTGTGTATTCATTGTTGGATTGGATTCCTTTTAGAAATGACACAACATCCAAAAGGAATATTTTCTAGATTTCTCTTCATACCAAACATGTGGAATTGCACATCAGGCAGCTCGCTGTGAATTGTTCATGGTTCCTTAAATCCAAAATGACTCAATAAACAAACACGAGACATAAATCGTCCATCAGTAGCTGCTCAGGGGGGGTCGTATGAGTCTCCACTGACGGCACATGAAATCATCGGTCGGTAGTGTGAGGATCAGGCGATTAGCAACACTTTGGTTGGCACTATTATTGATGGTATGTTTCCAGTTATGGTAATTAACCATGCCTCTCGATGTTCAGGCCCTGCATGGTATCGGTGTAAGTTTAAACACACGGATTTAGTTTACAGGTGTATGTTACCGGCCCGTACGTGATTTTTGGCTGGAAAAAAAAAGACACCTCAAGGTGTCTATCGTTTTAGGGGGTATTTAGGAGATAAACGGCAATCCAAGCGGGGCTTCAGCCTTTCAGTACTTACGGATGTGTCAACCTTTCTGATTGTGGCATCGCCTCGTTTGCTATGAATGGTTATCCATTGGTCGTTTTTAGTTGCTGCTCGTTATTCGAGGGGTGACTTAAATCATACCAAAAAGGTTGTCACCTTTCTAGAGCTCATCCTAGACACCGCCCTCTCCTTACCCTCTAGTCATGGCAGCAAACTTCACCACCCCACCTCTTTGCCTCACACCACTGCAACACCACTGCGACGGTAGAGGCCGATCCACAAACGCCTCCCTCGTGACAATGGATGATGCGCGTGTGTAACACATCGCGGTTCCATCCTCTCCCAACAGTGTTGCAACACGCAGGGAACATGGGCAACACGGCCTATCCCCTCCTCTCGGAAAGGAACTCTCGGAAACACGCAGGGAACATGGAGAGCACACACCCATATGGGACGCTATGGTTGTACTCGTTTACTCCATTCGGGAAGGGATTTATGAAAGAGCATACTAACAAATGAAATGTATGAACATATCTAATTATTTTGCCTGAAGATGAACATGTAATGCTTTCTAATCTGTGCATTTATTTAAATCAATAATAAAAAATATTTAAAATATTTATCGCCAAAATACGATAGTCACAAGCCACTGACATCCAAACACGGGAAGGCCATCACCTGCATGCTCATCGCTGACGGGCAGACACGGAGCACCATCGCTACTACTACTTACTCTCCATGGTCGGGTGACTGTCGGTGAAAACAAACTCATCACTCGCATTAACTCACAGATGGATCTGTAAAAAAAGGGTGTTCTGTTTAAGCCCCATCTATGATGTCTTTATCTGCAGTGGTGACAGGACGGGTCAAGGATAAATCGGTACGTCCGTTACCCAAAAATACTACTCCCTCTGATCCATATAAATCATCGTTGATTTACTACAATAAAGTTGTGCTTTTTTTTGCGGGTTACAATAAAGTTGTGCTAAATTAGCGATAATTAGTAAGGATTGGAGAGAGTACTAGTAGTTAGGCCTTTCGAAAAATTAGAGCACAAACTAGCCAAAAAAAACTAATCAATCCATATATATGTCACGCTGTTGCAATGTTGCTGAAGTGTCTGATTGGTCTTGGCATCAGGTCGTCTCTCAGACTCCCAGGCCAACAGATCGAGCGATTTTGGGGACTTTGTCCATGCTACCTCATCCCAATTGGTACCCATATCGCAGAATTCGTTGTAGTGTTAGTCGCTGGGAGCATAGTAAATCAGTTGCACTGTCAAGGTAAGCCGCTCTCTACCCCGCAAAGAAAGAAAAAAAAGTAAGCCGTTCTGTGTTCCAAGTCTAGGACATATACATATTTTATTTGAAACGAGGCAAAGGATTTGTCATTTTTATTGATTATGAAGAAGAGTTGAGGGACAGAACCCGCAACAGCTCTGGCGGCATAATATTACACAACCACTTAGCCCCAGGCCCCAGCTAAGGCCACGATAGAAGCTTCGACCTCGATGATGCGCAGCAGCGGTTGACCAACACGACCGTGCCATTCCCTGCAGGTGCAAGGTTAGCTATCCAATCCTTGCGGGCGGCCACTCATGGCAGCGAGCCGACCATTACAACCACTGGCCCGTCCTTGGCAAGTCCGTTCCTGCATGGAAACGAAGCGTCAGAGCAGTCGCAGAGCCCCGGGACTCTATCATATCTATCTGCAGCCGCGAGTAACGCGCCGCCGTGGTAGGTCAGGTCTGCAGTCTGCTCTAGCTGTTTTGCTCACCCGTTCTGATGGGTCGTCCTCTCCTCTCCTGTGGGTGACATGCGTGCATGTGCGGCCGTCGGTTTGCGCGGCGCGGAATGCCGGCCAGCTCGGCGCCGGGGGGCTGCTTCGCGCTGCCGCAACGCAACGCAAGCGCTGGGAAACCCGCATGCATGATTTGGGGGCGGCCGATCGATGGCTCTTCAACTTGATGGCGCTCACCGCTCGCGTTGCCTCCTCCTCCTACCGGCATTAATGGAGGTGCCTCTCTATGCGCTCGTCGACGGACTCCATGCCGCGGTTCATGGCCCATCTCACGGACTAGTGTCGTACGTCCTCCATGCCTAGTTACTTGCCGCTGCGGCCTACGGGCGGCCTCACTTAAGTTGATGAAATGCTTTCTTAGTTGGTACTCCACCGGTACTGCCTTGTACTACTGCCTGTAATTTTCGTGGAAACGATCATTTGCGAGTCACGGTACGTACAAGCAGCTAGCCTACCTTTTTCTACAGGAAGCGACTTCGTGGTTTTCCTTGCATTTAATTTTTTTGAGGTGCTTAAATTCATCATCTCATAAACAATATAGTTAGTAGTAAACCCCGGAGTAGTTGGCACATAATTGGGGCCGGCTTGCACGAATGCAGGTACTTGAAGAGGAATGCACCATGGGTGAATGACCGCAAGTCTAGGGACATTGCACCTCTAATTTTCGAGGCATCCACGAGGAAAAACTGGAAGGTGCGCGAAGCTCTCAACAACGATGCGTGGGTCTCGAAAATTTGCATACCACTCTTTTTCGCTAAATCACTTGCGTCAGTTTGTCACCATGTGGACCACGCTTCGTGGCTTCCATCTCGAGGCGGATGCCGAGGATGATATTGTGTGGAAGCACACCGCTAGCGGGCAATACACGGCCGAGTCAGCATACAAAGCGCAATTCCTTGGCACAATCAAATCCCCTATGGAGCACACTGTGTGGAGGGCTTGGGCTCCCCCCAAAGTCAAGTTCTTCGCTTGGCTGGCTATTCACAATTTGGACGGCGGACAGATTGGAGAAGCGCGGATGGCCAAACTGTGGCCTTTGTACACTTTGCAAGCGGGAGCAAGAATCTGTTGATCACCTTTTCTACAAATGCCGCTTCTCTATCCGCCTATGGGGATTAGTCAAGGACTGGCTGCAACTGCTGAGCATTGATACATCCTCATGGCACCTCTCGGACAACATCGAGGAGTGGTGGGTCGGCCTCTCCGACACATCTACCCCCAACAGGAAGGCAATGGCCTCGCTCACCATGCTCGTCGCCTGGACCATTTGGAATGAGAGAAATGCGCGAGTGTTCCGTGACAAGAGTGCCCCATCAACGGTCCTACTCGCCAACATCAAGAAGGAGGCCATGCTTTGGGTAACTACGGGTGCTAGAAAGTTGGGATACTTGATGACGCGAGAGTAGTTGGTCACATTCACTTGTGTTGTTGCGGCGCTGTCTGTGTTGTAACATAACCATAAACTCTATTCCTCTTATTAAATGAATGAGGCAAATCTTTTGCCTCTTTTCAAAAAAAAGAGGAATGCACGAAAATGCTAGCTCTTCTCGGCGTGTCCTGTTCTGAAAAGAAAAAACATGGCACTGTGGCGCACGGTAAAAACTGTTCATGTGCTTCACTGATCATGCTGCCACGGGCGCAGCGCAGACCCACACCGCACCGAATCCAACCACCGGCCAGTACTAGCTGGAGTAGCAGTACAGAACTTGCCATGCATGCAATGCAAGCACCCTACACTACAGTGCCCACTTGCATGTAGTACGTTCACTGAACCCCGTTGGTATCTAGGAGCCCGGAGAATTAAATGAACTATAGGCAAAAGCTGCAATATACAGATCCATCTAAGCTGCAGCCTGCACCGCAAGCAAACCAGTAATTACAATCGCACGTTAGACACACACTTGACAGCATCGCGCGTGCACGGGTTGTCGCGATTCTATCGTAGAAGACAAGGCCATGTTACTGTGCTATTCAATTAAATGCGGTGATGCACGGTTCTGAAAGCCGTCCCAGTTTAATAACTTAAGGCCTTGTTCGGTAATCACGGAATCTGCGGAGCGGGGAAACTGCAATTCCGCTATTTTGAGATGCAGCTCCGCCCAACTGTTGAAGAGCAGTTGTGGAGCGGAGCGATACCGACCACCGCCTAAGTCACTCAAAACTCGATCGATCGGCACATAGCTAATGGCAGTACTGTATTGGGGGTATTCTAGAATGAAAAAAAGTAGTAGTACTACTGTACTGGGGCTAGCTCGCCCACCAAGCGCGACCAACAATCTACTTATGATCTATGCAAGTGGAGCGCGTCCACGAGCCCATCTGCTATCACTGCAGCCTCCTTCCGGCGCCGCTCCATCGCTGCCCGCGCGGCGCCTATATATTCTACCTCAGTCCCGTGGGTCATGTGCAAGCGTGACTCGTGCTAGCTCCCCTGGTCGACCTCCCGCCCTCTCCGTCCATATCCACCCCTCTCCCCGCCCAGCTCGTCGACCGATCTCACCTGCACCCGTGCCTAGCTATAGCGAGCTAGCTACGTCTCTCACCGGAAGCTAGCTAGGTAGCCGCGGGCGCCATGGAGCTGGTGGGGCGGGTGGCGTGGTTGGTGGCGGCGGCGGCGCTGGCGCTGGCGGCGACGGTGGCGAGGTGCGACCCGCAGGTGCCGTGCTACTTCATCTTCGGCGACTCGCTGGTGGACAACGGCAACAACAACTACATCGTGTCCCTGGCGCGCGCCAACTACCCGCCCTACGGCATCGACTTCGCCGGCGGCCCGTCGGGGCGCTTCACCAACGGCCTCACCACCGTGGACGTCATCGGTAATTAACTAACCATGCATGCATATACACACTCCACGTCAAGACCAAATTAACCCGGCCGTCGTCAGCATGCACCACCTACCTACCTTTACACAGGAGCTAGCTACAGGACATATAGGATAGCTCAAGTGAATTGTCGTCTACCACGTACCAGCGCATTCGTTTCGGACACGATCGGTCGATTCGACCATGTTTATGGCGGTCATGGGCGGTGCGTGCATGCATTGCATGCGTATCTGGGCCAGGTGATAGAAAACGGTCCGTAGCTGGCCTGCCTGGCATTCCGATCCTTCCCAAGTACAGCATACATGCAGCAGTAGGAGTAGTAGAAATGTTCAAGGTAGGTGTGTAAATAAAGGAATGTGGCTGTAGCTCTTCTTGGCTAGGCACCCATCACGTACTACGTCCCAGCGTGGGCCAGCCCGCCGATATAGTACTTGCAGTGGTGTTCGGTGAGGGTTACACGGAATTAAATTTGCCGGGGTATTCATCAAGAACCACTGCCTAGATCCATCGTCCTCCTTCAACTTATAAAACATCAATCGATGGTGCTTACGTACGTCTCTCACTGTCACGTCACGACCTGAAACGTTAACCTTTGTTGTGAATTTTTTTTACCGATATGCGCATGCAGCTCAACTTCTGGGCTTCGACAATTTCATCCCTCCCTACGCCGCGACGGGCGGCGACCAGCTCCTCAACGGCGTCAACTTCGCCTCCGCCGCCGCCGGGATCCGTGCCGAGACCGGCCAGCAGCTGGTACGTCGTGGAGTGTGCATATCACAAGCTCACGACGATCATGCATGTCGCAGAGCCAAAAGAAATTGATCTCATGGAGTGGGCGTGATGCATGCAGGGCGGGCGGATCCCGTTCGCGGGGCAGGTGCAGAACTACCAGACGGCGGTGCAGACGCTGGTGAACATCCTGGGCGACCGGGACACGGCGTCGGAGCGGCTGAGCCAGTGCATCTTCACGGTGGGCATGGGCAGCAACGACTACCTCAACAACTACTTCCAGCCGGCCTTCTACAGCACCGGCAGCCGCTACACGCCGGAGCAGTTCGCCGACTCGCTCATCGCCGACTACCGCCGCTACCTCCAGGCCATGTACAGCTACGGCGCCCGGAAGGTGGCCCTGATCGGGGTCGGCCAGGTCGGCTGCGCCCCCAACGAGCTGGCGCGCTACAGCCCCGACGGCGCCACCTGCGTCGGCCGCATCGACAGCGCCATCCAGATCTTCAACCGGCGGCTGGTCGGCCTCGTGGACCAGATGAACGCCCTCCCCGGCGCGCACTTCACCTACATCAACGCCTACAACATCTTCGCCGACATCCTGGCCAACGCCGCCGCCTACGGGTTCACGGAGTCCACCGCCGGGTGCTGCGGCGTGGGCCGGAACAACGGGGAGGTGACGTGCCTGCCGTACCAGGCGCCCTGCGCCAACAGGGACCAGCACATCTTCTGGGACGCCTTCCACCCGTCGGAGGCGGCCAACATCATCGTCGGCCGGCGGTCCTACCGCGCCCAGTCGCCCAACGACGCCTACCCGATGGACATCAGCACGCTCGCGTCCCTTTGATCCCAATCCATGAGCGGTCCATCCAGTACAGAAGTGTACAAGTCCCATTTCCTGTCGCCAATAAGGGCATGGAAAAGGATTGATTCTTTTCGCCTACATTAGCCTGTTTCTCTTTTCATTTTGCGATGAATACGACGCCATGCAGTTTGTAACGGGTATAGACAATAATTGGGTTTCATTCATCTCAAGGATTAAGGTGTTCAGTGGAGAGATGGAGATGTGTTCAGAATTATTTGGTTCATTAGTTGGACAGTTAGAATGGGTTTTCAATTTCATTCATTCAGAGACTGGTTGTGGTTGCGCTCCATTTCGTGCTGAGCACATCACATCACATTTCACATGTGTAGCCTTGAATGTTTCATTCATCATCTCTTATGTACAGCAAGGTATCTTGCCAAGCCCAACCAACAGATCAAACACACGCACACGGCACAAGGATAACAGCCGCTGAAGCATATTGATCACAACACACGGCAGCCATTTCCATTTCCACTCGTTTCTCTTCTCCCGGTTGAAAGAATGCCTTTCACCTCACCACGAGCTACATAAACCTAGGCTCTCTTGGCTTCCTGTTCAGCCTGCATGCACAAGTCAAACCATCGCATCAGGAACGAGGAAAAAAAGATAGAGAGAAACATTCAGAAACAAAAGAGCATATGTGCAGATAGTGTAGGGAACAAGGAGGACTCACGGCTTGGATGATCTTCTCCAGAGCGCCGGGCCCGTGCGTCTCGATGAAGCGCTCGACGGACTTGCGCGCGTCGAGGCTCATCATCTGCAGCACCTTCCTCTGCCTCTCGCTGTAGCCGGGGCTCACGTACTGGCCGATCTTGAAGTAGCGCCGGACATGCGTCTCGTAGATGTAGGCCGCGCCGTTGAAGATCGGCAGCACCAGCCAGCAGCAGAAGAGGAGCTTCATGTATGGCCACAGAGGGAGCCTGAAACATACATACATATACAGGCAGAGCGAAATATGAGAAATTCAGAACAATAACTGAACTAGTCAAGCAGAGGGTTACTGCTGGCTTACCACTGCAGAGCCTTCCAGCATGAGAGCTCAAAGAGGGTGATCAGGGAGTACAGCACCCAATAGGTAAGCCATTGCTGATCATCCAGGGAAGAAGGGCTCTCGATTGCGCGCATCGACGCATATCTAATCGTGCAAGAAAAAACAACCATTGTTAGAATTCAGAGCACAGTGTTCAAATATCTCTCAAACCAACCGTTCTTTCTGATGAATCACTTACAGCGGATAAAGCAGCATGATTCCTGGCCTGTGGAGTGCAACATAGGAGAAATACAAATTTTAGAGCTGTTCACAAGGAAATGAACAAAAGCAGCAACGTGAATAAACAGGTGTGATCTGCTTACCCAACAAGGGAATCCAAATGCCTGGCAAGGGCACCAAGAACACCCATGATTCGTCGCTGCGGCTTGCAAGAAAGCTTTCTCCGAGGTTTCTTGCCGTCCTCGGTCGGTCGGTCTGTCGGTATGGGACGGTGTGGATGACAAGGGACACACCTGATGGTTTTATACTTGTGTTGGGGCAGTTTAAAACTGGGGTTTAAAGGTGGGCAAGGAAGGAACCCTTGCAGATACGATGCGAAGTCTCCCTTACTCTTGGCCCAAGGAAAGCAAGAACAAACCGGAGGGTCTCAGGCGATTGCACGTTTCGCCAGCAAACTTTTGCAAGGTTGCACGACCAGAGGGCTACCTTAGGTGACATGCATCGGAAGTTTCCATTTTCAGTTCAGTTCAGAGTCAGTGGGCGCGGCTTTCTTAAAGAAACCCTGCTTTCCATGCGCCTGTCGTTGTCTCGCCTAGCTTGTTGTGCAGGGAAGTGCTGATCAATGAATCTACCAAATGATGGCTCTACTTTCTGGACCGTAGAGTATAGATTACAGATCTGAACTGATATTACTCTCTCCGCTTCCAAAATAAGTGTTGCGGTTTTAGTTCAACATACCACTTATTTTGGAACGGAAGGAGTATGTGTTAAGGGGCCAGAACACATGCTGGTAGGAACATGAGGCCCCAAAAAATACTCGAATCGACAACATTTGGCTATTTAAATGTCCCCGTGCTTGTGATATGCCATGGTATGTACCCCCTTTGTAAACTTTCATAAGACGTCTAAGGTCACGCTTTAGTGACCTAAAACGTCTTATAAAAGTTTATGGAGGGAGTACTATTCTAAGGAAAATATTCTTGCACATTTGCTCGCAAAAGTTTTTACAAGCAATGGACTGATTGCTAAACTAACATCTTGAGAAATGCAGAAAAGGCTACTACAGCTTCCCTTTTGCCTACCATTCAAATACCAAAGAAATAAGTGGAACAGGAACACTCCACTGTTTCTTTCTGACATTCCACTATTACCAACTGAAAATTTAGTGGAATGTGGCATCTTTGAATGATCGTTCTTCAGCGTGCTTTTAGCTCCTGCAAACATGCTTACAGTCCTTGATCTTGCGTCAACAACTGGAACTGACATCCCCCCTTAGTTATTGTTTTTTCATTTTTTGATATTTGTGTGGCATGTCCTGCTACTTTTGTTACTGAAGTCAAGCATCCGCGGGCCAACTGTATCATTTACTGACCAGCCAAACGAGTACTTTTCCATGCATGGGAACATCGAACCTGTTAACTCCGGTTTGTCTGCAACAAGCTGCCTCTTTGCAGGTTGCTGTGAAACATTATCTGCACAACCTGGTCTCTTGCTTCTTTCATCAACTAGGGAAACACCCTTCCTGCCATCTATATTCAGAACATCGCGAGTAGACTTACTTGCCCAAATAGACTTACTTGCCACACTAGTTGAAAGAGAAGGATGTGCTCCCTGATAAGAGTATCTGGCATCGACATCTTTTGTACAGTAGTCATGGAACTTACTTGCCGCACTACTTGGAAGAGAAGGATGTGCTCGCTGATAAGAGTTTCTCGACTCAGCATTTTTTGTACCGTAGTCATGAAAAGATATGTTTGATGCTGAAAATAGATTTGCTCCAGGTACTTGGCAGGGAGGTTGGTGGGTACGAACAGATCTAGGATCTTCGTAAACCAATGAAGTGGGATTTTGGTACTTCCCCTGCATGCTTGTATTTAATGACCACTGTGGAAATGAAGGAGAAGATCGATTTACTGCTGAACCAACAAAAGTGTGTTCTTCTGCATACATGCTTGATGCAGGATTGCCTAAGTGCAAGTATTGGTTCCGATGAATGCTTATCAACTCGGGTGGCTGAGACAACTCCATATGCCTGGTCCTTGAGTTGCCTATGACATATTCTTTGTTTACCTGAGCTTGCCGGCCAAACTGACTGCCTGAATTCCAAGTGTAATCTTTAACTGCTGAAGAAACAATATTAGTCTGTGGCAGCCTATGATTTTGAGCATCATTGACAATAGGCCTTGCCTCTGCAAAAGTACTGTTGGGAATCCTTGGCAAAGTATCTGACGATTCATGAACACGAGTTCTTGGTATCACAGAATCTTGATAAGGGAACACCTTCTTTGGGGGCAACTGGCATGAAACTGATGAGGGACGGTCTCCAACAACATTTTTGTCAATCCACTTCCCTGTAGTTGGTACCTCCTGCTCCATGCTACCTTTACAAAGTGAGACTGTCTTGCCCATTAAGCGCATGGTGGGTTGGTACGAATGACAATTATCACGTCTCACAAAACCATCTGGGGCCTTTTTCCCAGCTTGAGAATCGCTGAAACCAATCTTATTCTGACTTTGCATAGCACTGGTCATGCCACTCACCTGCTTCTGTTGTTGGCATCTTACTATGTTCATTGATCGTCCATTCATAAAGTTATTTTCACCTGTCCTCGGATCATAGCTTGAGATCTCCATCTTTTCAAGGCCAGGTAGCTCCATAAAAGGCAAACTAATACTTGCCGGAGAGCGACCTGGGTAATTTTTTGAGTACCAGCTACCTTGGTCATCCATTGATAATGATGTGCATGTATCCACAGACTTTCTACTTTCATGATACGCATTGCTTGCAACTTTACAAGGAATAGAAGCAGGGACATATTCCTGGGCAGGCATACTCCTGCAGGAAGACATGCCATCTGCATTTATTCCTGCATTGACAGTCCTCTGTGACATAACCGAGGACGATAGATTGCCTTCACCTGAAGGATGGTATTCGGTTGGAACAAGTCGACCAGAGATACCAGTGCTCTTCTTGCCATGGACTGCTGCATCTCTATCTTTTTCAATTGCTTCAGTTCTGGTTCTCACAGACATTGAACTGGTACCAGGTCTTGTCATTTCCTGAAAGCGGCTTGTGTTTGTGTAGAAATGACCCTGCGGATGGTTGCTAGAACCAGATTTTGCTCCGTCCTTACTATAAGAACTTAAAACAGGACCATGAGTAGATTTCAGCTGCATTTCAGGAAGACAAGTTTTCACCATGGTGACACTTACATTGTTTAGACCATGGCCAGCTGCATCTCTATCTTCTGCAACTGCTTCCGTTCTGGTTCTCACGGCCGCTGAACTGGTAGCAGGTCTTTCCATTTCCTGAAAGCAGTTTGTGTTTGTGTAGAAACGATCCTGCGGATGGTTGCTAGAACCAGATTTTGCTCTGTCGTTACAATAAGAACTTAAACCAGGAACATGTGTAGAATTCAGCTGCATTTCAGGAAGACAAGTTTTCGCTATGGTGACACTTGTATTGTTTGGACCATGGACAGTTGCATCTCTATCTTCTGTAACTGCTGCAGTTATGGTTCTCACGGCCGCTGAACTGGTACCAGGTCTTTTCATTTCCTGAAAGCAGTTTGTGTTTGTATAGAAACAACCCTGCGGATGGTTGCTAGGACAAGATTTTGCTCCATCGTTACAATAAGAACTTAAAGCAGGAACATGAGTAGATTCCAGCTGCGTTTCAGGAAGACTAGTTTTCTCCATGGTGACACTTGCATTGTTTACACCATGGACTGCTGCATCTTCTTTTTTAATTGCCTCAGTTCTGGTTCTCACGGCCTCTGAACAAGAACTTAAAGCAGGAACATGAGTAGATTCCAGCTGCGTTTCAGGAAGACTAGTTTTCGCCATGGTGACACTTGCATTGTTTACAACATGGATTGCTGCATCTTCTTTTTTAATTGCCTCAGTTCTGGTTCTCACAGCCACTGAACTGGTACCAGGTCTTTCCATTTCCTGAAAGCAGTCTGTGTTTGTGTAGAAACGACCCTGTGCACAGTTGCTAGTACCAGATTTTGCTCCCTCGTTACAATAAGAACTTAAAGCAGGAACATCGGTAGATTTCAGCTGCATTTCAGGAAGAGAAGTTTTCGCCATGGTAACACTAGCATGATTTAGCAGACCATCAAACTCAGCAGAGGAAGAATGACTCCTTCCTGCATCATTGAGTAAGATGCATGTTGACCCTTTGTCAGGACTCTGTTCCTTCTTCACTGAGTCTTCAAGGGGGGGTGATGTTTGCTTTGAAATGTCAGCAATAGGCATTAGCTCCAATGGTTCAGTTTCTGATATGGCATCTGGCCCATTTTGATTTTCTACAAAAGAATCTTCTATAATAGTAGGAAGTATGTCAACTCCAGTATGAAACATAACTTTTGAGCTTTCTAAAAGAGGTAGATCTCCAAAAATATCATCCTTGGGTGGGCATGCAACATGCTTCACTACTTCACAGCCAAGATTTACAGGATAATCAGTTGGCCTGCTGATTTTTATGCTTCGTTCGTGATCCATTCCTCTCACGGACTGTTTCTTCAAGCTGTTTCTGTGGGTTGACATCTGATCCTGTCGCTCTTGCAATTTCTTCCTCATAACGAGTTCTCTTAGTGTAGGAATAGTACAGCCTTTTCGTTTTCTCAACAAACTCTTATGGAGCATGCGTTGAAGTAAGCGAGATGCTGGTTGGAGTTTAGAGGTTCTCTCCTGTTAAAGAAAACATCTTACATATTATTAGCTGAGAATAACAAGGTAAGCTGACTATGTAGAGGAAACTCGAACATGGAATTAGGTGGTTAGTCAATAGAACTTCTATGTAATCCGACCAGTAAATAATACTATGTGGTATGCACTTTCAATGTTTCTTTGTACAGGTTTTCAAAGAAAGAGCAACGCGCATGTTTAAAATTATGGAAAAGTAAATGTGGATAACTAACCTAAATCTAGAACATGTAACTTAACAGTCCTAGAAACCATGATTCTCTAATCTTACAATAGGCCCAAAACAAAATCAAAACTACACTTTGATTAAAAACCAGAGATTCGACCCCTTGAACTTAGAAAAGCATGTCAACACCACAGGGCAGTCAAAATTTCAAGGTAATTCTGCCATGTCAGTAGCTTAATTGACCAAAATTCACCATGAAATGGCATCATAGCCAGCAATGGTAAATAAATAACACCCTCCTTGAACGCAACTTTGTCCTCACTCTGGCTAGTTCTCTGGGGCCATTCTAGATCCCAGGCGCAATGACCAGGAACTAGTGGGTTTGGTCGGGGCATTACAAAGGCAGCAAGTGGTCTGGGAGGGTAAAATTGGCTTATTCCTTTCTACAGTTCATCAAGTAGTTAAGTACACACTATATGCACCATTGGCCTGTTCTACCCTCAAAAGAACGGGAACATAAATTCTGTAGATTTTTTTTCCGGGAACACACACAGCTTGCCCCTCAATGCACGGATAGAAAGAATATGGTTACAACTGTACAAGCCTAAGACTAAGCCAAAACAACTAGCCACTCAACACAAGACCGGCTGTTGGACCAACATCACAACTGAGAACACAAAACAAACCCTGGCCTAGCAACCATCCATAAAAGTGCACATGACGCATCCCCCACCACGAGAAGAGAGAATCCAACTTTGCAGAGAAGGGGAAAAATGGGCCCCTCCCAAATTAGAGAAGGCAAAAGTTGATGGTGTCACGGACCGCCGGCCTCACACTACAACGGTGCCAAGGCCCTAGAATCGCTGCTGGCGTCTTGAATGCTACATCACCACACCTCGTCATATCCCTCGTTGGTCGCAACCTACACCTGCAATCATCAGCCGATACTTGTCGTGTGGCCCCATGCTTCCAAGACGCCACGACACGGGACCCATCCTCCACGATCCTCACTACCCATGACGTCCAAGGTAACCGCATTTGCATGTTGCAGCCTTGTAGGCACACCTAGATTCTACCAGCTAGAGCCAAGGCGAGTGTCACCGGTTCACGCACTAAGCTAGGGTCAGACGTCTAAGAACAACGCTTAGAACAAAGGAGCAATGTCATCTGCGCCACGACAATTTGATTTGGCAAGCCAAATCATGTTTTTCACTCAGGGAACTAGATCACGAGGGTTGGGGGTGAATGTGGGCTCCTAGATGACACCACCAATCAGACGATGCTCGAGGGCAGCCCTCCTCTCAACACCGACAAGTTCAAGCAGGGTTTCGCCTGAAGCGCCGCGGCAATAACACACGCAATGGCGCAACTCCATGATGAGCCATCAATAGAACCCTGACAATGCCTACAATAGTGTTAGCCCAAGAACCTGGTTCGCACACCACGCCGGCGACAGAAGCCACCATACGCCTAGCATTAAGTCCAACATGAGCCTACCACGACAACAACACCATCGACTACCCCCTGCCAGACGCTGGCCAACCCCACATGGCCAGCCGAAACAACCACCACACACCAAGCACACCTCATGGACCACCTGCAGGCACCGCTCTGGAAAGCCGAAGTCCCAGGGATCCCAGGCCAACATTGGCGCGTTCTGTTCGGCTCAAGAGACGAGACAATAGGGAATTGTGGATGAGAGAGGTGGCTGAGAGACCCCGCCGCCGACATAGGCGATGGCAGCGGGGAGGAGAGGACCCACACATCAATGCCCTAGCAGGGACTAGCGCCACAACATGATGAGGAGCATCCCACCGACATCACCATGGATTCATCGCCAAGGCCAGGTTGACCAATGACAAGAGCTCGTGTACACGCTATATAAACCAAGGTGAGTTCACTCCTCTTTGAGCTACCTTTGCGTTTGAATGAGATCTGACTACTACCTCAAGCCGACACCTTATGCATGCTTAGGTACAAAGGCAAGTACCTAGGAGAAGCAAGTAAGAAGCCCAAGACCCAAGTGAGGAGCGAAGACTCGAGGAAGAAGGAAAGGAAAAGAGGGAAGTGTTCCTGGTGCACTACCAGACAGTCCGGCAACCACCTGCGTGACCCCAAAACGTCTATGTTTTGCCCGGACGAATCCAGCAGATAGTCTGGGAAATCACCGGACGAAAACCAAAAACCGTATATTTCCTCCAGACGAATTCGCGGACTACCAGTCATTTCTCCGAACGTGCAACTACACCTCCACATCCGGACTGTCTGGTCCCTGCGCCCCGGACTGTCCAGCAGTGCAAAATGGCGCCAAAGGATAGCACAACCGGACTTTCCGCCCCCAACCTGGATTGTCCGGTAGTACTGTTTATGCACATTTTTTGGGCAGCGCCTGTGTATCTCCTCCCCGTACCCTTTCGGTCCTAGACTATAAATACCATGCCCCTCAATAGATCTAGTGTTAGCAAAGTACTCCCTCCGTCCGAAAAAGTTTGTCCTTCAAATGAATGTATCTAGCACTAAGTTAGTGCTAGGTACATCCATTTGAGGAGCAAGCTTGGGACAAGCTTTTCTGGACGGAGGGAGTATACACTAAGAACTTGGGAGAGCTTTGCTCAATCTACCTACCCCAAGGGGATCAAGGCGTCCTATGCAGAGAAGAATCCAACCGGCTTACAAGACCTCTATGTGGAGATGAATCCTTCTGGATTACAACGCCTCCTCTCTTCCAATTAGGGACGAACTATCTCTCAAGCCTTCCATTTCTCATGGAGATTTAGGGATTAACTACCGCCATGTTTTTTCTTTCATTTGCTTGTTATTGGATCTTGAGGTTCCTCTTGCATTGACCTTACGATTTGAGTTAGTACTTTTGTTGTGAACCTTATCCGTGCGTGTGTCCCTCTTAATCCTCCCTTATTCCTCGTGTTCATCCATGAATCCCTGTCCAATCATGAAGATCAGGCCACCCCTACAATTTGCCGTGTATCACCCCGGCCGCCGATGGAGCAGGAACCATGCCTTCATTGCCATACAGACGCCGGCGACAGGTCCTGATGTCGCGCCGATGGGGAGCTGTCGGCTGACGGACCACCAATGCAGCCAACCGCCAGCACCAAACCCCTGTCGGCTCAAGCCGCCGCTCGTGGACCTATCCTTCGCCGTCGCTGCGGGCCAGAACAAGCCCGGCCACCACCATCCGGGGAGGGCGATGCAGGGTGTGGTTTTTCATTCAATTAATCAAGGTATTGGATTACTACCTCTAAATCCTATGGATTAAACATCTACTTCCAATGTCCACCTTCAAATGGCTAAAACAGGCACATTGCAGCAGAAATTTTAACCGCGGTGCTACATAATGTGGGTCTTGTTGGACGCATTGTGTTCACTGTTTATGTCTGCCAGCAGAAACATAGAGCAAGCAAATGACATTAAATTACCAATGTGACAAGGGCCTTCCTAAAAGCTAGTACTAAACTGAAGATCATATATGAAGTTGAACCGAGAGAACGGCTGCTAGCGAATACTCGGGGAAGGGCAAGCAAAGCGGGGGCACCAACCGTACCTTGTGCTTCAAAAGGAAGCTAGATTGGAGCGCTCTCCGCCGCCTCTTAGCCCTCTCGGCACCGCCGCTCCCGCGAGATCCCTTCCTCTTCGTCGCCTTCCCCAAACCATCTCCCATGCCGCCACCCACGGCGAAGTCTCCGCCCGCAGCGCAGATACCCAGCCGCGCCCGCAACGCCGCAAGCTCGTCGGCCCACCAGCGCGACCGCGGCGTCGGGTCCATTGGCGGGAGCTGCGGCGTCTCCGTGTCCCCGCCCTCGGAGCCTCCGAATGGCCAGCACTTGGCCGCGTCCACGGCCCGCATCCTGGCGGCGAACCCCCTGCGGCATTCGGTCGAACAGGTCAGCATGCATCAGCCGCGTGTCCCGGGAAAACAGGCGGAGGCAAGACGAGAGTAGGGTACCGTATGGAGAAAGCCTCGGCCGCCGCTTCGGCCGCGGCCTCCGCCGCGGCCATTTGGCTCCCGCGCGGTGCGTCTCGCCGGCGAGGGTCGTTGGCCGGGAGGGCTGCGAAGCTACGAGCGAGACTGGGAGAGAAGGCGGAACAAGTAGACAAAAAGAAGTCGGGGGGCTCGGGAGGGAGTGACGAGGTGGGACCCAGTGCGCGGCGGATTTGACGCTGGACCTGACCAGACCGCATTTTATTAAATCCCTGCGTCGGGCGGCGCGCGCGCCTGGTCTCTTCTGCCCGGCATGGTGTGCTGTACACTCTCGTGGTGGACCAAGACCCGAGAGGACCAACAAGGAAGAGGCAGCCGGCCATATGACTCTTCGCTAAAAAAAAAAGCCGGCCGTAGGAGGCCAACTTCACCGCACCACCCTAAACAGACGTCTGTTTTATCCGGATTTTAAGGCATGTACAATAGTGGCATATGGATACATATGCACCATAACAAAAAGTAATTTGAGGCATTTATTTATATTTTTTCACAATGCAAGATATTACTAATGGGCCTCATTAAAAAATAGAAAATAATGACTTTAGTACACATGCATCTTTACTTTTTATTCAATCTTTTTAGTTTTAGTCACCGGATCATATTTTTTCTCTTCAAACATCCGCCTCTTGAGAGGATCCCGCTTCTCTATCCAAACCTACTTTACATCATATCCGATCCTACATGGCATGCGAGGCATCATCTTGAGGCTACGCATTGTACACGCCCTTATACGTTTGGGATGGCAATGGGTAGCAAAAAGGCATGCGTGTCCTGCTTCTCTTAGAGACGTCCAGCGCAGTCGACTACCCCAAAATGTCCGTCCGTGCGTTTGCCCCCGTGGTCGCCCTGCAGCAGCGGCATCAGCCGCGCCCTCCGCCGCGCCAGCCGCGCACGCCGGCGCCCAGGCACGCTCGCTGTCTAGCCCGTCGCGCCGTGCGACAGCTAGCTAGCTAGCACACCCGCCGCCCCGTGCCATAGCTAGCTAGCTCTCCCGCAAAGCCGCTTGCCATAGCTAGCTAGCTATCCCGCACAGCCGCTCGCGCACACGCCGCCGTCGCCCGCGCGCACATCGCACACCAGCCGTCGCTCGCGCCACCGCTCGCGCGCACATCGCACACCAGCCGTCGCCCGCGCGCTCGCGCCGCCACCGCATGCTGCGCCGACCTCGCCACGCTCGCGCGCGTCCGCCTGGCCGCGCCCGCCGCTCGGCAGCCCCGCGCTCGCGCCGCCCGCGCACGCCGCCTTGCCGCGCTTGCTTCATCTGCCCTAGCTGCCCCCGCGCACCCGCCTGACCGCGCTCGCCTCGCCTCGTTGCCGTTCGCCTGCCGTCCTCCCGTGCTGGCTGCCGCGCTCGTCGCCTGTCGTGTCGGACGTCCGCAGCCAGCGCGCACTCGCCGCTTAACCGCTCCGCGTGGCGTCCCGCTCCGGCCGCCACCCGTGCCCGCGCCACGCCCCGGCCCGCGCCCGCCTCGCCGCCGGACGCGCCTCGCCCCGCTCAGCCCCGCCCCCGCGCTCGTAGCCGCCGGTTCGGCCCGCCTCGACGCCCACCGCCCACCAGCGCCCGCGCGCTCGCCGGGTGCTCCTTCCTTGCCGGAGCTCGTCATGGAGGCAAGCGGTAGCACGAAGCGGGCATCCATGGACGTGGAAAAGAGAAAAAAGAGGAGAGAGGGGACGAGTGGGAAGATGGGCCCTTTTTATCCGTATGACAGGCGGGCCACCGTGCACACGCAAGCGGACCGAGACGGACGAGAAGTGGCCAAAGAGTGTCCGTCTGTGTCCGCTTCGGTCTCAAAACGAGACCAAATTTGGTCCAGAGATAGGGTGAAGCGGACACGAAACGGACAAAAAAGTAAAATAAGGTCTGCCGCTGGGCCGCCTCGTTTGTCCGTTTTACCCCAAACGGACGGGGCCGGACATGATAGGGTCGCGCTGTAGAGTTGGCCTGAGACCAACTCCACAACGCGACCCATACAGTCCGTTTTTGCCCGCATGGGGTAAAATCTGGCCCAGCAGGCACACCCAAACGGACAAGTATGTTCATTGGTGTCCGTTTTTGTCCGGCCTAATTCCAAAACCAGACCAAACTTGCGCCACAAATACTTCCGAACGGATAGAAACGGGTGCTCTTCTCGCATTTCTCGTTCCCTCCCGTCCGCCTGTGCCTTCTCTCTGGCCCACAAATCAGTGAGATTGAACTGTCGCCCCAGCGCGCACGACGCCGTGCGCGGCCACCGTCGTCTGGTTCTCCATAACCCATGCCTCCAGGGCGTACGCAGCCACTATCACGTGAGGCATAATCTAATTGAAAGTTAAAATCATGATGACAAGTTTCATGGATATCATTATTCTTTATAGCATACGTGTCATTACAATAATCATCATAGATAGGAAGGATGCTTTCATCATAATAAATTTGCTCATCAAAATTTTGGGGACAAAAAGTACCATCTTCATCAAACATAGCATCCTCAAAATTGTGGCTTTGCATATCATTAGCATCATGGATATTCAAAGAATTCATACTAACAACATTGCAATCATGCTCATCATCTAAAGATTTAGTGCCAAACTTTTTAATACATTCTTCTTCTAACACTTTGGCACAATTATCGGAATCCTTATTTTCACGAAAGACATTAAAAAGATGAAGCATATGAGGCAACCTTAATTCCATATTCGATTGCAAGATCTAAATATATACCTTCAAGCGCTAACCTCCCCGGCAACGGCGTCAGAAAAAAGCTTGATGTCTACTACACAACCTTCTTCTTGTAGACGTTGTTGGGCCTCCAAGTGCAGAGTTTGTAGGATAGTATCAAATTTTCCTCAAGTGGATGACCGAAGATTTATCAATCCGTGGGAGGCATAGGATGAATATGGTCTCTCTCAACCAACCCTGCAACCAAATAACAAAGAGTCTCTTGTGTCCCCAACACACCCAATACAATGGTAAATTATATAAGTGCACTAGTTCGGCGAAGAGATGGTGATACAAGTGCAATATGGATGGTAGATATAAGTTTTTGTAATCTGAAAATATAAAAACAGCAAGGTAACTAATGATAAAAGTGGGCGAAAACAGTATTGCAATGCGTTGAAACAAGGCCTAGGGTTCATACTTTCACTAGTGCAAGTTCTCTCAATAAGGATAACATAATTGGATCATATAACAATCCATCAACATACAACAAAGAGTCACTCCAAAGTCACTAATAGCGGAGAACAAATGAAGAGATTATTGTAGGGTAGAAAACCACCTCAAAGTTATTCTTTCCGATCAATCCATTGGGTTATTCCTATAAGTGTCACAAACAGCCCTAGAGTTCGTAGTAAAATAACACCTTAAGACACAAATCAATCAAAACCCTAATGTCACCTAGATACTCCAATGTCACCTCAATCTGCGGGTATGATTATACGATGTGCATCACACAATCTCAGTTTCATCTATTCAATCAACACAAAGAACTTCAAAGAGTGCTCCAAAGTTTCTACCGGAGAGTCAAGACGAAAACGTGTGCCAACCCCTATGCATAAGTTCACAAGGTCACAGAACTCGCAAGTTGATCACCAAAACATACATCAAGTAGATCACGTGAATATCCCAATGTCACCACAGATAAGCACATTCAAGACATACATCAAGTGTTCTCAAATCCTTAAAGACTCAATCCGATAAGATAACTTCAAAGCGAAAACTCAATTCATCACAAGGAGATAGAGGGGGAGAAACATCATAAGATCCAACTATAATAGCAAAGCTCGCGGTACATCAAGATCGTGCCGTATCAAGAACACGATAGAGAGAGATCAAACAC
The DNA here is from genome assembly GCF_003073215.2 of Triticum urartu. Taxonomy (NCBI): domain Eukaryota; kingdom Viridiplantae; phylum Streptophyta; class Magnoliopsida; order Poales; family Poaceae; genus Triticum; species Triticum urartu. The sequence goes on along the minus strand of NC_053024.1, from coordinate 514,161,205 downwards.
ATAGCTACTGGTGCATACCCTTAGCCCCGAGGGCGAACTACTCCCTCCTTGTTATGGAGAGCGCCGGAATGATGAAGATGTCCACCGGTGATGGATCCCCTCTCCGGCAGGGTGCCGAAATAGGGTCCCGATTGGTTTTTGGTGGCTACAGAGGCTTGCGGCAGCGGAACTCCTGATCTAGGTTTCTTTTTGGGGGTTTATGTATTTATAGGAATTTTTGGCGTCGGTCTCACGTCAGGGGGGTCTCCGAGTCATCCACGAGATAGGGGGCAAGCCCAAGGGGTAGGGCGCGCCCTCCACCCTCGTGGATGGATCGGGGCTCTTCTGGCCCAACTATTTTACTCCGGGGGCTTCTTTTGGTCCATAAAAAATCATCAAAATGGCACATCAATTGGACTCTGTTTGGTATTCTTTTTCTGTAAAACTCAAAAACAAGGAAAACCAGAAACTGGCACTGGACTCTAGGTTAATAGGTTAGTCCCAAAAATCATATAAAATAGCATATAAATGCATATGAAACATCCTAGATGGATAATATAATAGCATGGAACAATCAAAAATTATAGATACGTTGGAGACGTATTAGGATGATATCTTGGTGAAGTCCAGGAAGAAGGACACCTTGATAGATGATTTGTAAGAGACCTTTGACAATCTCCGGATCTACAAGATGATGCTTAACCCGGCCAAGTGTGTCTTTGGCATACCAGCATGCAAGCTCTTAGGTTTTCTGGTTTCTGAACGGGGCATTGAAGCTAACCCGGAGAAAATAAAGGCCATCACCTCCTTGGCTAAACCGACATCTATCAATGATGTTCAGTGTCTAGCGGGTCGTATTGCGGCCCTAAGCCAGTTGGGTGAGAAGGCTATCCCTCTATACCAGATGATGAAGAAGACAGATCACTTTGTCTAGAGTGATGCTACTGATAAGGCGTTTGAGGCCTTGAAGAAACAGTTAGCTGAGCCGCTGATTCTTGCTGCTCCCATTGATAAAGAGCCCGTGTTGTTGTATGTGGCTGCTAATGGCTGAGCTGTCAGTGTGGCGATTGTGGTAGAAAGGAAGGAGTCAGGCAAAGAATATCCGGTTCAGCGGCCGGTTTATTATATTAGTGAGGTACTCATTGAGTCCAAGCAGAGATATCTGCATTGGCGGAAACTTGTATATGGGGTGTTCATGGCTAGTCAAAAGCTCAAGCAATATTTTCTGGGTCATCCCATTACTGTGGTTAGTTCTGCCCCTTTAGGGGATATTATTCAAAACAGGGAAGCCACAGGTCGGGTAGCCAAGTGGGCCATTGAGTTTGGACCCCATGGTTTGAAGTATATGCCTCGCACAGCCATCAAGTCTCAAGCACTTGTGGATTTCATCAATGATTGGACAGAGTTGCGGATGCCTAAGGAGAAGTCGGATAGCACATAATGGACTATTCACTTTGATGGATCCAGACAGTTGGAAGGCTCGGGGGCTGGAGTTATCTTGACTTCCCCACGAGGTGATAAATTTTGTTATGTTTTACGATTGATGTTCCCTTGTACTAACAATGCAACTGAGTATGAGGCCTTGCTCCATGGTCTTTGGATGGCTAAGGAGATGAACTTAAGCCGAGTGAGGTGTTTTGGTGACTCAGATTTGGTAGCTCAGCAAGTTTCTGGCAGTTGGAATTCTAAGGACCCACTCATGGTGGCTTATCGCCGAGAGGTTGATATTATTGCTGGTCACTTCAAGGGATATCAAGTAGAGCATGTTGATCGAAGGAAAAATGAGGCGGCGGATGCTTTAAGCCGGTTGGGATCCCAGCATAAGCCGGTATCACCCAATACTTTCCTTGATATTCTGCATAATCCTTCAGTCAAACTGCCTACAGAGGAAGATCTTGCTATTCCTGACCCGGAGGGACAACTAGTGGCGGCTCTTCATGCTATTCCTGATTGGACGGTTCCATATTTGGCGTATATGACCCGAGGTGAGTTACCTGAAGATAAAACTTTGGCCAGGCAGATTGATACGTCTCCAACATATCTATAATTTTTGATTATTCCATGCTATTATATTATCAACCTTGGATGTTTTATATGCATTTATATGCTATTTTATATGATTTTTGGGACTAACCTATTAACCTAGAGCCCAGTGCCAGTTTCTGGGTTTTTTCCTTGTTTTTGAGTTATACAGAAAAGGAATACCAAACAGAGTCCAATTGACGTGCCAATTTTTGACGATTTTTATGGACCAAAAGAACACCCCTGAGTAAAAGAGTTGGGCTAGAAGAGTCCCGGGCCGTCCATGAGGGTGGGGGGACCCCCCCCCCCCCCCCGGCACGTGGGCCTACCTCATGGATGACTTGGGCACCTCCTTGACGTGAGACCGACGCCAAAAATTCCTATAAATACAGAAACCTCCAGAAAATAACCTAAATCGGGAGTTCCGCCGCCGGAAGCCTCCGTAGCCACCGAAAACCAATCTAGACCCGTTCCGGCACCCTGCCGGAAGGGGGAATCCCTCTCCGGTGGCTATCTTCATCATCCCGGCGCTCTCCATGACGAGGAGGGAGTAGTTCACCCTCGGGGTTGAGCGTATGTACCAGTAGCTATGTGTTTGATCTCTCTCTCTCTCTCGCATGTTCTTGAGTCGGCACAATCTTGATGTATCACGAGCTTTGCTATTATATTTGGATCTTATGATGTTTCTTCCCCTCTACTCTCTTGTGATGGATTGAGTTTTCCCTTTGAAGTTATCTTATCGGATTGAGTCTTTAAGGACTTGAGAACACTTGATGTATGTCTTGCATGTGCTTATCTGTGGTGACAATGGGATATCATATGATCCACTTGATGTATGTTTTGTTGATCAACTTGCGAGTTCCGTGACCTCGTGAACTTATGCATAGGGGTTGGCACACATTTTCGTCTTGACTCTTTGGTAGAAACTTTGGGGCACTCTTTGAAATTCTTTGTGTTGGTTGAATAGATGAATCTGAGATTGTGTGATGCATATCGTATAATCATGCCATGGATACTTGAGGTGACATTGGAGTATCTAGGTGACATTAGGGTTTTGGTTGATTTGTGTCTTAAGGTGTTATTATAGTACGAACTCTATGATAGATTGAACGAAAATAATAGCTTCATGTTATTTTACTATGGACTCTTGAATAGATCGATTAGAAAGGATAACTTTGAGGTGGTTTCATACCCTACAATAATCTTTTCGTTTGTTCTCCGCTATTAGTGACTTTGGAGTGACTCTTTGTTGCATGTTGAGGGATAGTTATATGATCCAATTATGTTATTATTGTTGAGAGGACTTGCACTAGTGAAAGTATTAACCCTAGGCCTTGTTTCCTAGCATTGCAATACCGTTTTTGCTCACTTTTATCATTAGTTACCTTACTGTTTTTATATTTTCAGATTACAAAAACCTATATCTACCATCCATATTGCACTTGTATCACCATCTCTTCACCGAACTAGTGCACCTATACAATTTACCATTGTATTGGGTGTGTTGGGGACACAAGAGACTCTTTGTTATTTGGTGGCAGGGTTGGTTGAGAGAGACCATATTCATCCTATGCCTCCCACGGATTGATAAACCTTAGGTCATCCACTTGAGGGAAATTTGCTATTGTCCTACAAACCTCTGCACTTGGAGGCCAAAAAACGTCTACAAGAAGAAGGTTGTGTAGTAGACATCAAGCTCTTTTCTGGCGTCGTTGCCGCAAAGGTTAGCGCTTGAAGGTATATCATTAGATCTTGCAATCGGATCTTTTTGTTTCTTGTTTTGTCACTAGTTTAGTCTATAAAAGAAAACTAGAAAAAATGGAATTAAGGGTACCCCATATGCTTCATCTCTATTAATGTCTTTCATGAAAATGAGGATTCCGATAATTGTGCCAAAGTGTTAGAAGAAGAATGTATTAAAATGTTTGGCACTAAATCTTTGGATGATGAGCATGATTGCAATGTTGTCACTATGAATTCTTTGAATATCCACGATGCTAATGATATACAAAGCCACAAGGTTGGGGAAGCTATGTTTGATGAAGATGATATTTTTTGTCCCCCAAGTTTTGATGAGCAGATTTATTTTGATGATAGCACGCCTCCTATTTATGATGATTATATTGATGAAAGTGTGTTTGGAAGAGTGTCAACTTTAGAAAGTAATGATCCCACTATTTTGGAGGGTGTTGAATCTTATTGTGATAATTATGAAAGTGGGTTTGGAGAGGTCATGACTTTAGTTAATGTTAACCCCACTATTTTGGAAGAGTGTCAACTTTGCATACATGTGGATCGTGTTAAGAATATGTTTTGTGATAGCTATATTGTTGAATTTGCTTATGATCCTACATGTAATTATTATGAGGGGGAAACATATGCTTGTAGGAATTGCAATAATATCAAGTTTCCTCTCTATGTGTTGAAAATCTTGCAGATTTGCTTGTTTTACCTTCCTATGCAAGTTGATTATTGTTCCCATAAGTTGTTTGCTCACAAAATCCCTATGCATAGGAAGTGGGTTAGACTTAAATGTGCTAGTCATATTCTTCATTATGCTCTCTTTATGTTTCAATTCTTATCTTTTATGCGAGCATCATTGAAATTATCATGCCTAACTAGGGGCGTTAAACGATAGCGCTTGTTGGGGGGCAATCCAATTTTATTTTTTGTTCCTTGCTTTTTGTTCCTGTTTAGTAATAAATAATTTATCTAGCCTCTGTTACTATTGAGTTTTTATGTTTTAATTATTGTTTGTGCCAAGTAGAACCTTTGGGAAGACTTGGGGAAAGTCTTTGCGATCTTGCTGTAAAAAACAGAAACTTTTGCGCCCACGAGATTAGCTGCCATTGTTATTGGAGAGTGCGATTAAGTTGATTCTTTTTGCAGATGTTTAACAGACAAATTCCTCATGTCCAGAAATTTATTTTAGAATTTTTAGGGTTCCAGAAGTATACGTTTGATCCACATTACTACAGACTGTTCTGTTTTTGACAGATTCTGTTTTATTTGTGTCGTTTGCTTATTTTGATTAATCTATGAGTAGTATCGGAGGGTATGAACCATAGATAAGTTGAAATACAGTAGATATTACACCAATATGAATTTAGAATGAGTTCACAACAGTACCTAAGTGGTGATTTATTTTCTTATACTAACGGAGCTTACGAGTTTTCTGTTAAGTTTTGTGTTGTGAAGTTTTCAAGTTTTTGGTAAAGATTCGATGGACTATGAAACAAGGAGTGGCAAGAGCTTAAGCTTGGGGATGCCCAAGGCACCCCAAGGTAATATTCAAGGACAACCAAGAGCCTAAGCTTGTGTATGCCCCGGAAGGCATCCCCTCTTTCGTCTTCGTTCATCGGTAACTTTACTTGGAGCTATATTTTTATTCACCACATGATATGTGTTTTGCTTGGAGCGTCATTTTATTTTCTTTTGTTTTGCTTGCTGTTTGAATAAAATACCAAGATCTGAAATTATTAAATGTTAGAGAGTCTTCACATAGTTGCATAATTATTCGACTACTCATTGATCTTCACTTATATCTTTCGGAGTAGTTTGTCGTTTGCTCTAGTGCTTCACTTATATCTTTTTAGAGCACGGCGGTGGTTTATTTTGAAGAAATAGATGAACTCTCATGCTTCACTTATATTATTTTGAGAGTCCTGAACAGCATGGTAATTTTCTTTGGTTATGAATTTAGTCCTAATATGATGGGCATCCAAGAGGGATATAATAAAAACTTTCATATAAAGTGAATTGAATACTATGAGAAGTTTTATACTTGATAATTGTTTTGAGATATAAAGGTGGTAATATTAGAGTTGTGCTAGGTAATTGTGAAATTGATAAATACTTGTGTTGAGGTTGGCAAGTCTCGTAGTCCCGTAGCATGACAAATTTGAAGCATGGGGTGTTCTTTGATTGCTTTCCTTATGAGTGGCGGTCGGGGACGAGCGATGATCTTTTCCTACCAATCTATCCCCCTAGGGGCATGCGTAGTAGTACTTTGCTTCGAGGGCTAATAAACTTTTGCAATAAGTATATGAGTTCTTTATGACTAATGTGAGTCCATGGATATTACGCACTCCATCATTGCTAGCCTCTTCGGTACCATGCATTGCCCTCTCTCGCCTTGAGAGTTGGTGCAAACTTCACCGGTGCATCCAAACCCCGTGATACGATATGCTCTATCACACATAAACCTCCTTATATCTTCCTCAAAACAGCCACCATACCTACCTATTATGGCATTTCCATAGCCATTCCGAGATATATTACCATGCAACTTTCCACCGTTTCGTTTATTATGACACGCTCCATCATTGTCATATTGCATTGCATGATCATGTAGTTGACATCATATTTGTGGCAAAGCCACCATGCATAATTTATCATACATGTCACTCTTGATTCATTGCCCTTCCCGGTACACCGCCGGAGGCATTCATATAGAGTCATACTTTGTTCTAGTATCGAGTTGTAATCATTGAGTTGTAAATAAATAGAAGTGTGATGATCATCATTAATAGAGCATTGTCCCAAAAAAAGAAAGGCCAAATAAAAAAAGGCCCAAAAAAGAAACAAAAAAAGGAAACAAAAAAATAAATAAAAAGGGGCAATGCTACTATCCTTTTTCCACACTTGTGCTTCAAAGTAGCACCATGATCTTTATGATAGAGAGTCTCTTGTTTTGTCACTTTCATATACTAGTGGGAATTTTTCATTATAGAACTTGGCTTGTATATTCCAACGATGGGCTTCCTCAAATGCCCTAGGTCTTCGTGAGCAAGCAAGTTGGATGCACACCCACTTAGTTTCTTTTGATGAGCGTTCATATATTTATAGCTCTAGTGCATCCGTTGCATGGCAATCCCTACTCCTCGCATTGACATCATTTGATGGGCATCTCCATAGCCCATTGATTAGCCGCGTCAATGTGAGACTTTCTTCTTTTTTGTCTTCTCACATAACCCCTATCATCATACTCTATTCCACCCATAGTGTTATGTCCATGGCTTGCGCTCATGTATTGCGTAAGGGTTGAAAAGGCTGAAGCGCGTTAAAAAGTATGAACCAATTGCTCGGCTTGTCATCGGGGTTGTGCATGATGGGAGCATTTTGTGTGACGAAAATGAAGCATGGCCAAACTATATGATTTTGTAGGGATAAGCTTTCTTTGGCTATGTTATTTTGGTAAGACACAATTGCTTGGTTAGTATGCTTGAAGTATTATTATTTTATGTCAATATTAAACTTTTGTCTTGAATCTTATGGATCTGAATATTCTTGCCACAATAAAGATAATTACATGGATAAATATGTTAGGTAGCATTCCACATCAAAAATTCTATTTTTATCATTTACCTACTCGAGGACGAGCATGAATTAAGCTTGGGGATGCTTGATACGTCTCCAACGTATCTATAATTTTTTATTGTTCCATGCTATTATATTATCAACCTTGGATGTTTTATATGCATTTGTATGCTATTTTGTATGATTTTTGGGACTAACCTATTAACCTAGAGCCCAGTGCCAGTTTCTGTTTTTTCCTTGTTTTTGAGTTTTACAGAAAAGGAATACTAAACGGAGTCCAATTGACGTGCCAATTTTTGACGATTTTTTATGGACCAAAAGAAGACCCCGGAGTACAAGAGTTGGGCCAGAAGAGTCCCGGGCCGTCCACGAGGGTGGGGGCGCGCCCACCCCCCGGGAGCGTGGGCCTACCTCATGGACGACTCGGGCACCTCCTTGATGTGAGACCGACGCCAAAAATTCCTATAAATACAGAAACCTCCAGAAAATAACCTAGATCAGGAGTTCTGCCGCCAGAAGCCTCCATAGCCGCCGAAAACCAATCTAGACCCGTTCCGGCACCCTGCCGGAGGGGGGAATCCCTCTACGGTGGCCATCTTCATCATCCCGGCGCTCTCCATGACGAGGAGGGAGTAGTTCACCCTCGGGGCTGAGGGTATGTACCAGTAGCTATGTGTTTGATCTCTCTCTCTCTCTCTCTCTCGTGTTCTTGAGTCGGCACAATCTTGATGTATTGCGAGCTTTGCTATTATATTTGAGTCTTATGATGTTTCTCCCCATCTACTCTCTTGTGATGGATTGAGTTTTCCCTTTGAAGTTATCTTATCAGATTGAGTCTTTAAGGATTTGAGAACACTTGATGTATGTCTTGCACGTGCTTATCTGTGGTGACAATGGGATATCATGTGATCCACTTTATGTATGTTTTGGTGATCAACTTGCGAGTTCCGTGACCTCGTGAACTTATGCATAGGGGTTGGCACACATTTTCGTCTTAACTCTCCAGTAGAAACTATGGGGGACTCTTTGAAGTTCTTTATGTTGGTTGAATAGATGAATCTAAGATTGTGTGATACATATCGTATAATCATGCCCATGGATACTTGAGGTGACATTGGAGTATCTAGGTGACATTAGGGTTTTGGTTGATTTGTGTCTTAAGGTGTTATTCTAGTACGAACTCTATGATAGATTGAACGGAAAGAATAGCTTCATGTTATTTTACTACGGACTCTTGAATAGATCGATCAGAAAGGATAACTTTGAGGTGGTTTCGTACCCTACCATAATCTCTTTGTTTGTTCTCCGCTATTAGCGACTTTGGAGTGACTCTTTGTTGCATGTTGAGGGATGATACGTCTCCAACGTATCTATAATTTTTGATTGTTCCATGCTATTATATTATCTATTTTGGATGTTTATGGGCTTTATTATACACTTTTATATTATTTTTAGGACTAACCTATTAACCGGAGGCCCAACCCAAATTGTTGTTTTCTTGCCTATTTCAGTGTTTCGAAGAAAAGGAAAATCAAACGGAGCCCAATTGACCTGAAACTTCACAGAACTTATTTTTGGAACGGAGGCAATCTAGGAGACTTGGAGTAGACGTCAGGGAAGCCTCGAGGAAGCCACAAGGCAGGGAGGCGCGCCCCCACCCTCGTGGGCCCCTCGTGGCTCCCCTGACCGACTTCTTTCGCCTATATATGTCCATATACCCTAAAAACATCGTAGAACAAAATAGATCGTGAGTTCCGCCGCCAGAAGCCTCCGTAGCCACCGAAAACCAATCTAGACCCGTTCCGGCACCCTGCCGGAGGGGGGGGGAATCCCTCTCCGGTGGCCATCTTCATCATCCCGGTGCTCTCCGTAACGAGGAGGGAGTAGTTCACCCTCGGGGCTGAGGGTATGTACGAGTAGCTATGTGTTTGATCTCTCTCTCTCTCGTGTTGTTGAGGTGGTACGATCTTGATGTATCGCGAGCTTTGCTATTATAGTTGGATCTTATGATGTTTCTCCCCCTCTACTCTCTTGTAATGGATTGAGTTTTCCCGTTGAAGTTATCTTAACGGATTGAGTCTTTAAGGATTTGAGAACACTTGATGTATGTCTTGCATGTGCTTATCTGTGGTGACAATGGGATATCACGTGATCCACTTGATGTATGTTTTGGTGATCAACTTGCGAGTTTCGTGACCTCATGAACTTATGCATAGGGGTTGGCACACGTTTTCATCTTGACTCTCCGGTAGAAACTTTGGGGCACTCTTTGAAGTTCTTTGTGTTGGTTGAATAGATGAATCTGAGATTGTGTGATGCATATCGTATAATCATACCCACGGATACTTGAGGTGACATTGGAGTATCTAGGTGACATTAGGGTTTTGGTTGATTTGTGTCTTAAGGTGTTATTCTAGTACGAACTCTATGATAGATTGAACGGAAAGAATAGCTTCATGTTATTTTACTACGGACTCTTGAATAGATCGATCAGAAAGGATAACTTTGAGGTGGTTTCGTACCCTACAATAATCTCTTCGTTTGTTCTCCGCTATTAGTGACTTTGGAGTGACTCTTTGTTGCATGTTTAGGGATAGATATATGATCCAATTATGTTATTATTGTTGAGAGAATTTGCACTAGTGAAAGTATGAACCCTAGGCCTTGTTTCAACACATTGCAATACCATTTACGCTCACTTTTATCGCTTGCTACCTTGCTGTTTTTATATTTTCATGTTACAAAAACCTTTATCTACCATCCATATTGCACTTGTATCACCATCTCTTCGCCGAACTAGTGCACATATACAATTTACCATTGTATTGGGTGTGTTGGGGACACAAGAGACTCTTTGTTATTTGGTTGCAGGGTTGTTTGAGAGAGACCATCTTCATCCTACGCCTCCCACGGATTGGTAAACCTTAGGTCATCCACTTGAGGGAAATTTGCTACTGTCCTACAAACCTCTGCACTTGGAGGCCCAACAACGTCTACAATAAGAAGGTTGTGTAGTAGACATCAAGGGACAGTTATATGATCCAATTATGTTATTATTGTTGAGAGAACTTGCACTAGTGAAAGTATGAACCCTAGGCCTTGTTTCCTAGCATTGCAATACCGTTTTTGCTCACTTTTATCATTAGTTACCTTGCTGTTTTTATATTTTCAGATTACAAAAACCTATATCTACCATCCATATTGCACTTGTATCACCATCTCTTCGCCAAACTAGTGCACCTATACAATTTACCATTGTATTGGGTGCGTTGGGGACACAAGAGACTCTTTGTTATTTGGTTGCAGGGTTTTTTGAGAGAGACCATCTTCATCATACGCCTCCCATGGATCGATAAACCTTAGGCCATCCACTTGAGGGAAGTTTGCTACTGTCCTACAAACCTCTGCACTTGGAGGCCCAACAACGTCTACAAGAAGAAGGTTGTGTAGTAGACAGCACAAATAACTCGGCGGTCTAAGTCAATGTCTATTGTCAATGGAGAGTTGCATCATCGTAGTGTCACAGGGGTGTTTCAACGTTGTGTTTCTCCCGAGGAAGGTGGTGAGATCTTACGAGAGATTCATGAAGGAGATTGTGGTCATCATGCCGGCTCTAGGTCTCTCGTAGCCAAGGCTTTCCGTCATGGGTTTTATTGGCTCACAGCTCACGTTGATGTGGAGGATTTGGTCAGTAAATGTGATGATTGTCAGAAATTCTCACGACGAGCTCTTGTGCCGGCTCAAGAATTGAGGATGATTCCAATTGCTTGGCCATTTACAGTTCGGGGGCTTGATATGGTTGGACCTTTCAAAAGGTTCAAAGATAAAAGACCCACCTTTTGGTGGCGGTTGACAAATTTACAAATTGGGTTGAAGCAAAGCTGGTTAGTAAGTGTGATGCGGCAACGACGGTTCAATTCATCAAAAAGGTGATTTTCGTTTTGGTTTTCCCCACAGCATTATAACTGATAATGGCACTAATCTGTCCAAGGTTTCTATGAAAGAATTTTGTCAACGAGAGCATATTCGACTTGATGTATCATCAGTGGCTCATCCCCAGTCCAATGGTCAAGCTGAGAGAGCTAATCAAGAAATTTTGAGAGGCATCATGCCCCGGCTTATGGTCCCTTTGCAGAGGACGCCGGGTTGTTGGGTGGAGGAGTTACCCTCAGTGTTATGGAGTATCAATACTACCCCCAACAAATCAATGGATTACACGCCTTTCTTCATGGTTTACGGGGCAGAGGCGGTTCTCCCTAGTGACATCTGTCTTGACTCGCCTCGAGTGGCGGCTTATGTTGAAGTAGATAATGAAAAGGCACGTCAGGATGCACTGGACCTGTTGGATGAGGAGTGTGACCTTGCGGCGGCTCATTCGGTGATTTACCAGCAAGATCTGCATCGTTACCACAGCCGCCGGGTTAAAACCAGGACCTTTCAAGAAGGTGATTTGGTGCTCCGACTTATCCAGGATCAAACCGATATGCACAAGCTATCCCCCCCTTGGGAAGGGCCCTTTGTGGTCAGCAAGAATCTAAACAATGGGTCATACTACCTTATCGATGTTCGAGACCACAAGGACTCACGCACATCGGAGGAGGAGACCCATCGGCCATGGAATATTGCTCATCTTCGGCCTTATTACACTTGATCCATTGGCACTTGTGATGTACATATTTCAGTGTATATATTATGATGAATATAATAAAGCCGGCATCCCTGATAATTCAGGGCCTCTGTCGTTTCATTTCTAAAGAATGTGAGTCTTTATTGTCACTTAATATAATCACTTGGAGGTTTAACGGCCAGTTTAAGGGGACCAAAGAGATTCTGTTGCACAGCACAAGTCAAACATAGGTACCCAGTGAGCACAACTCAAAAAATATCACTTGGGGGCTCCCTGTTCATAGAACATAGCTTTGATAACCCCTTGGCTTGAAATGCCAGGTGTATAACACCAAAAAAATTCAGTTAATCCTGCCTTGTACGTCTGCCACTCTGCCCAGGTAATCCTGAAATGACCCGCCGAACTCTTGACAGTCAATCTTATTAAAGACCCTGAGCTTGTCAAGGTTAAAATGTCAGTTGCTCATGTGAGGTTCGGCTTACAAGGTTTGAAGAATTAGCTAGTGGTTGCGCAAGCCCATGAAAAGCACTTGGGTTTTAGGCCTGACCGTCTATGAAAGCCTTGTTTTCTGATTTTTATTTGATTTGAAGATTTATTTTTTGAGATTTTCTTCTTGTGACATATTGATACATGATTGGAAACTGATGACAGTTATTATGCCTTGTGGTTCATATTGTGAACCTCTGTGGGGTTTATTTCACTCAACCTGGTTTTAGACTATAAGTCGCCAGGATATGCTTGGAGTGTTATGCTCTAGGCTATGGACTAATGTCCTTTGATGCATGCGGCGTTATAAACTGACGGTATAAATCAATTGAACAGGGTGTTGTTCTCTCAATCTTTGGGTTGTAACCCTTACTGCACAGGTATGATAAACCGGCAGTGTACGCAAATATCATAGGTATGATATTTTGTTATAACTATATATGGTTATGATTAAACTTGCCCTGGTTATGGACAGAGTATGTCCCCAATGGTTTTTATATAGGGTGTTATGACCCGCCCTGGGGTAAACTGCCAGAGCACTTGTAATCTGTTTGGGTGCAGGTACAATAATAAATCTGATCTGCATACTTGATAATATCATGAGAACAAGTGGTAGATCTTCAATTCATGGATCAATAGTGTTAAGCAGACGAAATGTGCATGATGGCACAGTAGATCAAAAGTTTAACTAGCCTATTACAAGGCATACAATGGCCCAAAGAGGATAAGTGTTTTTGAGGCGCAAATATCAAAGTGTTATGATTAATAAGCCGGTTCATGACTCCCGAAGGGTTGAAGCCTTCGGGTCATCCTACGTTGCGTCTTCTTCTTCTTCAGCTCCTTGATCATCCATCAACTGCAAGTCAGGCATAGCCCAGCTGATACCAGTCAATGCTCTAAACACAACATCATCATTGATAAGGTTGGATGGATCAATATCAGGAGCGAAGGTGTGCTTACGAATCGACAGGATGAGATCCGTCTCCTGATGAACCAGCGCCTTCACCTTTTTATTATCAGCGTCGTAAGCCGCGTGGTATTGAGATAAATTGGTTTCTGCAGCCAGCTGGGTTGCTAATGGACGCATTAATCTATTTATATCATCAAAGTCGTCAGCACTGAAGGGTGACCCATCTTCCTTTACACTTGGGCAACCATTGGCCAGGTCTTCCAGATCAAGATCTGCTTGCCACACCTTGGCCCGGCTTAACGCAGTTAAAGCACCGGCTCTGGCAGAGGCTTGCTTTAATTCTTCAATCCTCTTGGGTACTGATAACCCACAAGTGTAGGGGATCGCAACAGTTTTTGAGGGTAGAGTATTCAACCCAAATTTATTGATTCGACACAAGGGGAGCCAAAGAATATTCTCAAGTATTAGCAGCTGAGCTGTCAATTCAACCACACCTGGAAACTTAATATCTGCAGCAAAGTGTTTAGTAGCAAAGTAATATGATAGTAGTGATAATGGTAGCAAAAGGCAATGATACGTCTCCGTCGTATCTATAATTTTTCATTGTTCCATGCCAATATTATTCAACTTTCATATACTTTTTGGCAAATTTTTATATTATTTTTGGGACTAACATATTGATCCAGTGGCCAGTGCCAGTTCCTGTCTGTTGCATGTTTTTGGTTTCGCAGAATACCCATATCAAACGGAGTCCAAACGGGATAAAAACGGACGGAGCTTATTTTTGGAAAATATGGAAAATTCGGAAGGAAAATCAATGCGAACCAGTGCCTGAGGTGGTCATGAGGCAGGGGGGCGCGCGCCCCCTTAGGGCGCGCTCCTACCCTCGTGAGCCCACCGTAAGGCGGTTGACGCTCTTCTTTTGCCGCAAGAAAGCTAATATTCAGAAAAAAAATCATGGCGAAGGTTTCAGGCCAATCAGAGTTACGGATCTCCATATATATACGAAACGGTGAAACAGAGCCAGAAGAGAACGCAGAACCAGAGAGAAACAGAGAGATATATCCAATCTCGGAGGGGCTCTCGCCCCTCCCACGCCATGGGAGCCAAGGACCAGAGGGGAAACCCTTCTCCCATCTAGGGAGGAGGTCAAGGAAGAAGAAGAATAAGGGGGGCCCTCTCCCCCTTGCTTCTGGTGGCGCCGGAGTGCCGCCGGGGGCCATCATCATCACCGTCATCTTCACCAACAACTTCACCGCCATCATCACCAACTCTTCCCCCCTCTATGCAGCGGTGTAACCTCTCTCTTACCCGCTGTAATCTCTACTTAAACATGGTGCTCAACGCTATATATTATTTCCCAATGATGTATGGCTATCCTATGATGTTTGAGTAGATCTGTTTTGTCCTAATGGCTATTTGATGATCGTGATTGGTTTGAGTTGTATGTTTTATTATTGGTGCTGTCCTATGGTGCTCTCCGTGTCGCACAAGCGTGAGGGATTCCCGCTGTAGGGTTTGCAATATGCTTATGATTTGCTTATGGTGGGTGGCGTGAGTGACAGAAGCACAGGCCCGAGTAAGTAGGTTGTTTGCGTATGGGATAAAGGGGACTTGATGCTTTAATGCTATGGTTGGGTTTTACCTTAATGAATCTTTAGTAGTTGCGGATGCTTGCTAGAGTTCCAATCATAAGTGCATATGATCCAAGTAGAGAAAGTATGTTAGCTTATGCCTCTCCCTTATATAAAATTGCAATAATGATTACCGGTCTAGTTATCGATTGCCTAGGGACAAATAACTTTCTCGTAACAACAAACTCTCTACTAAACCTAACTTAGTTGTGTCTTTATCTAAACAGCCCCTACTTTTTATTTACTTGCTCTTTATTATCTTGCATACCTATCCAACAACACCTACAAAGTACTTCTAGTTTCATACTTGTTCTAGGTAAAGTGAACATCAAGCGTGCGTAGAGTTGTATCGGTGGTCGATAGAACTTGAGGGAATATTTGTTCTGCCTTTAACTCCTCATTGGGTTCGACACTCTTACTTATCGAAAGAGGCTACAATTGATCCCCTATACTTGTGGGTTATCAGGTAACAGTAGTAAAAGTAATCTTTTTGGTATTTTGTAGTGATTGTAACAATAGCAACAAAAAAGTAAATAAGCGAAGAACAATATATGGAAAGCTCGTAGGCATCGGATCAATGATGGAGAATTATGCCAGATGCGGTTCATCATGTAACAGTCATAACCTAGGGTGACACAGAACTAGCTCCAATTCGTCAATGTAATGTAGGCATGTATTCCGAATATAGTCATACATGCTTATGGAAAAGAACTTGCATGACATCTTTTGTCCTACCCTCCCGTGGCAGAGGGGTCCTAATGGAAACTAAGGGATATTAAGGCCTCCTTTTAATAGAGAACCGGAACAAAGCATTAACACATAGTGAATACATGAACTCCTCAAACTACGGTCATCACCGGTAAGTATCCCGATTATCGTCACTTCGGGGTTAACGGATCATAACACATAATAGGTGACTATAGACTTGCAAGATAGGATCAAGAACACTCATATATTTATGAAAACATAATAGGTTCAGATCTGAAATCATGGCACTCAGGCCCTAGTGACAAGCATTAAGCATAGCAAAGTCATAGCAACATCAATCTTAGAACATAGTGGACACTAGAGATCAAACCCTAACAAAACTAACTCGATTACATGATAGATCCCATCCAACCCATCACCGTCCAGAAAGCCTACGATGGAATTACTCACGCACGGCGGTGAGCATCATGAAATTGGTGATGGAGGATGGTTGATGATGACGATGGCGACGGAATCCCCTCTCCGGAGCCCCGAACGGACTCTAGATCAGCCCTCCCGAGAGGTTTTAGGGCTTGGCGGCGGCTTCATATCGTAAAACGCGATGATTTCTTCTCCTTGATTTTTTTCTCCCCGAAACACAATATATGAAGTTGGAGTCGGAGAGGCAACAGGGGGCCCACGAGGTAGGGGGCGTGCCCTAGGGGGGCAGGCGCGCCCCCCACCCTCGTGGAGAGGTGGTGGGCCCCATGGCCTTCATCTTTTGCAGGTATTTTTCATATTTTCTGAAAAGTGGCTCCGTGAAGTTTTAGGTCATTCCGAGAACGTTTGTTTCTGCACATAAATAACACCATGGTAATTCTGCTGAAAACACCGTCAGTCCGGGTTAGTTCCATTCAAATCATGCAAGTTAGAGTCCAAAACAAGGGCAAAAGTGTTTGGAAAAGTAGATACGTTGGAGACGTATCAAGTACCACTGACAACCTTTCCAATGTGTCCTTGATAAGAGTGGGCAGCTGTTTCTTGTGCAGAGCAGCAGCAATGGTGCGTCGAGCACGAGTGTATAATTGTTCTACAATAGTGTAGACGGCTTTCAACCTGATACGTATGTCTGAGCCCAACTTGATGCTCCGAGAACCTGCATCAGTTAATTTGTTGGTAAGCCGGTAGGTGTTTATAATGTATTTATAACGATGAAAGGAGTCATGATCACTACTTACCGAAGATGGCCAATGACATATTGTTGATTTGCTGCTATAAACCGGACAATTCATCAGTCACCGGTTTAAGCGCGGCTTCAACTTCTTCTACTCTCTTCAATAGAGCCATTTTTTCGATCTCCCAGCCATCCTTATCAGTGTTTAAGTTTTGTTTAAGCCGCTCAATGTTCTCCAAAGCAGCTTTCAGTTCTGACTTGGCCTTGGATGTTTCAGATTGCTGCGTTTTGATGTTGGCCTTTAGATCATTGAGCTGTGAGTCTTTCTCAGTTAATTCAGCCTGTGACATGAGCACACATGGAAAGTATTACAATCATGATTATTTTTGAAGTCCCAAGCACAATAAAAGTATTATCATTGGCACTTGGGGGCTAATGCATATTGCTCTTCTTAAGACAAATTTTTGAAGTCCCAAGCACAATACAAGTATTGTCCTTGGCACTTGGGGGCTAATGCCCATTGCTCTTTTGAAATATGAATTTATCTGATGACTTGGGTGAAATGATCCGGTTTATCAAAATTATTGAAGTGTTGATATATCAATGTTGTTAAGTCCCGTTTTAGCTTGACAAGTTTAAACCGGCCCTTGGGGGCTACATATGCAAAGTTGAATCCTAATATTTAAAGTCCCGGCTTAACATGATGATTAAGCCAACCCTTGGGGGCTACTAGTGAGGGAGATCTTCTACTTTGTGGCTATTTGAAAAGTCTATAGAATATTCAATCCTATCATACTCTATAGACTTGGCGGCTGATAGACATATGATTATGAAGAGAATAGGGATTGGAGTACCTCATAGCGTTCCTTTCATCATCAAGTTGACTAAGCCGGCTTCAAAGTCGCGGCTTGTGTGTAGACAGTTTAAATAACCGGAATGGATTTCTTGAGCGCTAAATTGTGAGTAGCCTTCTAATTCTATTTTCCACTTGCCTTTATCAGCAATGGAAAACTCTTCTTTGGCGCTGTGCTTGGACAGAGCAGTGGGGTTACCCGGCGCGGTATACCCAAACCCAATGACAACAACATCGTCAGTCTTTGTTTTCGAAGGCTTGATGGGACTCGGAGGATTAGGGATGACCGGTTCAACATCCATTTGATCCATGGTAACTTCATGCTCTTCTAGTGGTGGATCATCAATAATAGTTTCAACAATTGGATGAGAGAGTTCTGGTTGTTGTTGTTCCGGCTCAGGCGGGTTGGAGTCGTCGACCGGTTTGTTCAGTTTTGCCTTTTGCTGGGCTTGGTCTGGCCTATGAAAATAAGAAGCACAAAGAGGTCAGCATATTGATCAGGCATGAAGTTTTGAATAATTACATATACCCTTACCTAGGTACAGTCTTGAAAGCTGGGATTTGGGTTCCCGTTGAGTCACCAGAAGAAGAGTGAGATGTTCCCTGATAATTTGAATCAGACGGGTTAAGAGGTTGACGAACAAAACCCGCCTTGGGGTAATCTAAGTCAGAAATTTTGAAGACCTCCGGTCGACGTTTGCGAGGTGTTGGGGTGTTCGGTAAGACGGAGGATAAAACTCCACCGCCATTGTTCCGGGTTGTTCGGCGAGCTTCATGTTGCTGCTTCTTCAAAAGAAAGTTGGGATCCAAATAAGCCAAAGGATGAGAAAACCTTACTTTCCGGCTTGCCTGACGAATTTTCTGTTTTGTCATAGACTCTGAGCCAGAGGAAAGAACAATTACCTCGTCGTCACCCGCACGGCTGGCTTTAGCTTCCCCCTGATAACAATCATTGTCAATGAGATGTATAAAAAATGAGCCAAGAGAGTCAAGTTCTACCTCCGACTCATCATCATCACTGTCATCATCCGAGTTTAACCCGGTGGGCTCAATGGTTTTCTTCTTAGCAGGCATCTTGGTGACCTTCGTCTTGGTACGAGCCGGTTTGGCCAGTTTTTCTTGCGGTTTCTTCTTCCAAAATGAAGAGTTGGCCTGTTAAAATCAAAAGATCATAAGTGGGCAATATTAATGCAAATGTGATTCAATGAAAGGTGTGCAATACTTACAGCTGGCGGTTTGTTGAAGGAGCAGAAAGGACTAAGTCATGTTTTACTGCAATCTGCCGAAGATTCATTCAACAACGCCTTGGCGGCTTCAGTAATTTCTGCGTCGGACAGTTGAATGTCGCAGTGGCGCTTGGGATCTTTTAAATCTCCAGTCTATTCGCACATTAAGCCGGGGCAACGGCTTAATGGCTAGATGCTCCAGGACACCCACCACCAAACAAAGTCAATGACGGTTAGGCCATTAGCCATGAAGGCTCTGAGCTTTGAAAAAGCTGGTGCATATTTGGCCCGTTCCTTCTCGTTGATCCATGGGGGAAGTGGATGTGTGTTGCTAAGTCGATGATCACGGTAACCCGGCAGAGGATTTTCCTCTGTTGGAGATGTTTCTTGGCAGTAAACCAAGTTTGGTTCCAATCTTTGGGGTGACTCGGCGGCTTGGCGTAGGGAAAGCTCGCTTCTTTCCTCTTCTGAATTGAAACCCCACCGAGTTCCAAGATGGGCCCGTCAGTAAACTCTGTCTGACGGTTTAAGTATTAAAATTCTCTGAATAATTCAACTGTGGGCTCCTCTTGAAGATAAGCTTCACAGAATACTTGAAAGTTGCAAATATTTGACACAGAATTGGGCCCAATATCTTGAGGGTGAAGTTGGAAAAAAATAAAGACGTCGTGGAAAAACTTTGAGTCGGGCGGGCTGAACCCCCGAATCATGTGGTCAGTGAAAACAATCACTTCTCCATCCTTGGGCTTAGGTGGATTTTCTTTGCCAGGGACCCTCCAGTGGATGTTCTCTTTCTTGGCTAAGGTGCCGGTTGCAACGAAGTTGTTCAGGTCTTCTTCAGTAAACCGGGATTGGACCCAGCTACAAGCAGTGTATGTCTTAGTCATTTTTTGCTAATCTGAAAGGAGGATTATGCCGGTTTAAAGATTATATGGTTAAATCGTCTGTTGGTTTAAAAGCAAATAATAATGAAGCATGCATGCAAAGGTGTTAAACCGGAGGATAACATTGAAATCATAAAGGTGAATTATTGGAGGCTTAAAAGGGGGTTAATAGTACCTGGTGGGTTACAGTTTCTGAGCTAAGCAGACTGATAACCCACAAGTATAGGGGATCGCAACAGCTTTTGAGGGTATAGTATTCAACCCAAATTTATTGATTCGACACAAGGGGAGCCAAAGAATATTCTCAAGTATTAGCAGTTGAGTTGTCAATTCAACCACACCTGGAAACTTAGTATCTGCAGCAAAGTGTTTAGTAGCAAAGTAATATGATAGTGATGGTAACGGTAACAAAGAGTAACGAAAGCAAAGTAATGTTTTTGGTATTTTGTAATGATTGTAACAATAGCAACGGGAAAGTAAATAAGCGTAAACCAGTATATGGAAAGCTCGTAGGCATCGGATCAATGATGGATAATTATGCTGGATGCGGTTCATCATGTAACAGTCATAACATAGGGTGACACAGAACTAGCTCCAATTCGTCAATGTAATGTAGGCATGTATTCCGAATATAGTCATACATGCTTATGGAAAAGAACTTGCATGACATCTTTTGTCCTACCCTCCCGTGGCAGAGGGGTCCTAATGGAAACTAAGGGATATTAAGGCCTCCTTTTAATAGAGAACCGGAACAAAGCATTAGCACATAGTGAATACATGAACTCCTCAAACTACGATCATCACCGGTAAGTATCCCGATTATTGTCACTTCGGGGTTAACGGATCATAACACATAATAGGTGACTATAGACTTGCAAGATAGGATCAAGAACTCTCATATATTGATGAAAACATAATAGGTTCAGATCTGAAATCATGGAACTCGGGCCCTAGTGACAAGCATTAAGCATAGCAAAGTCATAGCAACATCAATCTCAGAACATAGTGGATACTAGGGATCAAACCCTAACAAAACTAACTCGATTACATGATAAATCTCATCCAACCCATCACCGTCCAGCAAGCCTACGATGGAATCACTCACGCACGGCGGTGAGCATCATGAAATTGGTGATGGAGGATGGTTGATGATGACGACGGCGACGAATCCCCCTCTCCGGAGCCCCGAACGGACTCCAGATCAGCCCTCCCGAGAGGTTTTATGGCTTGGCGGCGGCTCCGTATCGTAAAACGCGATGATTTCTTCTCTCCTATTTTTTCTTCCCGAAACAGTTATATAGAGTTGGAGTTGGAGTCGGGAGGTCTCCAGGGGGGCCACGAGGTAGGGGGCGCGCCCTAGGGGGGTGCCCCCCACCCTCGTGGCAAGGGTGTGGGCCCCCTGGTCTTCATCTTTGGCGAGGATTTTTTATTATTTATTGTAAGATATTTCGTGGAGTTTCAGGTCATTCCAAGAACTTTTGTTTTCTGCACATAAAACAACATCATGACAATTCTGCTGAAAACAGCGTCAGTCCGGGTTAGTTCCATTCAAATCATACAAGTTAGAGTCCAAAACAAGGGCAAAAGTGTTTGGAAAAGTAGATACGACGGAGACGTATCAACTCCCCAAGCTTAAACCCTTGCTTGTCCTCAAGCAATTCAATTGACAAACTGAAAGAAATAAAGAAAAACTTTTACAAACTATGTTTGCTCTTGTTGTTATAAATATGTCAAGCTAGCATTCAAGTTTTCAGCAAAGATTATAACTAACCACATTTGCAATAATTCTCAGGTCTCATGATTACCCATATCAATAGCATAATCAACTAGAAAGCCATAATAATAAATCTCGGATGACAACACTTCCTCAAAACAATCATAATATGATATAACAAGATGGTATCTCGCTAGCCCTTTCTGAGACTGCAAAACATAAATGCAGAGCACCTTTAAAGATCAAGGACTGACTAGACATTGTAATTCATGGTAAAAGAGATCCAATCATAGTCACACCCAATATAAACTAACAGTGATGAATGCAAATGACAGCTGCGCTCTCCAGCTAGTGCTTTTAATAAGAGGGTGATGACTCAATATAAAAGTAAATTGATAGGCCCTTTGCAGAGGGAAGCAGGGATTTGTAGAGGTGCCAGAGCTCGGTTTTGAAATAGAGGTGAATAATATTTTGAGTGGTATACTTTCATTGTCAACATAACAACCAAGAGATGGCGATATCTTCCATGCTACACACATTATAGGCGGTTCCCAAATAGAATGGTAAAGTTTATACTCCCCCTCCACCAACAAACATCAATCCATGGCTTGCTCGAAACAACGAGTGCCTCCAACATACATCAGGTCCCAGGGGGAGTTTTGTTTGCAACTATTTTGATTTAGTTTGCATAAAGCATGGGACTGGGCATCCCGGTGACCAGCCATTTATCTTGTGAGTGAGGAGCGGAGTCCACTCCTCTTGAGAATAACCTGCCTAACGTGGAAGATACATGCAGCCCTAGTTGATACATGAGCTATTCGAGCATATAAAACAGGATGATTATTTGAAGGTTTAGAGTTTGGCACATACAAATTTACTTGGAGCGGCAGGTAGGTCCCCGCATATAGGAAGGTATAGTGGACTCATCTGGAATAACTTTGGGGTTTAAGGGATTTGGATGCACAAGCAGTATTCCCGCTTAGTATAGGTGAAGGCTAGCAAAAGACTGGGAAGCGACCAACTAGAGAGCGACAACAGCCATGTACATGCATTAAAATTAATAAACATTGGATGCAAGCATGAGTAGGATATAGTCCACCATGAACATAAATATCGTGAAGGCTATGTTGATTTGTTTCAACTACATGCGTGAACATGTGCCAAGTCAAGTCACTTAAATCATTCAGAGGAGGATACCACCCTATCATACCACATCATAACCATTTTAATAGCATGTTGGCACGCAAGGTAAACCATTATAACTCATAGCTAATCAAGCATGGCACAAGCAACTATGATCTCTAATTGTCATTGCAAACATGTTTATTCATAACAAGCTGAATCAAGAACGATAAACTCATCATATTTACAAAAACAAAAAGAGGTCGAGTTTGTACCAGCTTTTCTCATCTCAGTCAGTCCATCATATATCATCATAATTGCCTTTCACTTGCACGACTGAACGATGTGAGTAATAATAAGAGTGCACGTGCATTGGACTAAGCTGGAATCTGCGAGCATTCAATAAACAAGAGAAGACAAGGCAATATGGGCTCTTGGTTAAATCAACAATAAAGCATATAAGAGCCACTTCAACAATTTAATCATGGTCTTCTCCTACTGACCCCCAAAGAAAAGAAAAGAAATAAAACTATTTACACGGGAAAGCTCCCAACAAGCAAAAGAAGAACAGGAAATATTTTTGTGTTTTCTTTTTAATTACTACTACAAGCATGGAAATTAAACTGATTAAAGGCTACAACTAATTTTTTTGGTTTTTCTTAAGGTTTATTAAACACACAAGAAGAAAGCATAAAAGGAAATAAATTACCATGGATGATACAATGAAAAAGTATGAGCACCGACATCTAGCAATGAGTGTGTGTGAACATAAATGTAATGTCGGTGAGAAGTACGTACTCCCCCAAGCTTAGGCTTTTGGCCTAAGTTGGTCTATGGCCATGGCTGGCCTGGCTGATATCCATAATAATAGTTGTTGGGGTCGTACTATGATGCAGCGTTTATCGCCTCCTGAGCTGCAGTGTGGCGACGAGCGGCCTCCGCTCTCCTCTCGTACTCATCTGTCTCCTCTCTGGTAATAGTATATCCTCCTTTTGCCTGATAATCAAAGAAAGTAGGAGCAGGGAGAGTAATATGGATAGCACGGCGTCTGTCAAAGATTAGTCGGTACTAGAGAGGTGATTCGTTCCTCTCGAAAAAATGGTGGGAAACCATAGAATCAAAATCTAAATAAGCAGGAGGCAACTCCATGTCTCCTTCACGAACGTCTATCTCAAGAAATTTAGCTAAGAGGGTTACATAAATTCCTCCAAAGAAATCTCCATTATGTCTATTATGATGCAACCTATGAGCTACAATGTCTCCCATATGATAAGATTGGTCTCCTGACACAGCACTCCTGAGAATGCTAAGGTCAGGGAAACACATGTGACATGCTTCATCCTTAGCATTTATGCACCTACCTATGAAGAGAGCAAAATGATGTATAGCAGGAAAGTGAATGCTCCCTATGGTAGCTTGCGTTATATCTCTAGATTCCCCTACAGTCATACTAGCAAGAAAGTTTCTAAATTCAGATTTAGGGGGATCCCTAACACTACCCCATTGTGGAAGTTTGCAAGCAAAAGTGAAATCCTCTAAGTCCATGGTATAAGATTTATTATAAAGATCAAACATGACTAAAGGAGAATTACGCGAAGATGAATACTCAAACCTCCTCACAAAAGAGCTTGTGAGATCATGATACTGGGGGCATTTGTCTGCCTCAAAGTTCTCAAGACCGGCATTACGCAAATATGCGTTAAATTCTTCTTTAATTCCCGCTCGATCCATAAATTTTTCGGAAGGCTACTCACAAGGACGCACTGGAGCGTCTCTTGGTGGCTCTTCGTCCGCATCACGCATTGCAAGCCTGGGTCCTTGCTTCTTTGAAGAACCACCTTGGAACATTTTCCTAAGCATATTTCTTCCTCTGAAAAAATTCTGAAAATTTTTAGTAACTTCAAAATAAAAGTAAACCAAACTCAATAATATTGATAGCAACTACTCCTACAAGTGCCTAGGGCCTATATCATGCAACAAAACTACTTTTGACCATATAAATTTGACATGCAAGCTCAAGAACAGGGTCACCCTAGCAACACAAATTTGCAATGAATAAAGCACTAGAACAAAAACTAATTGGACCAATGGAGGAGTCACATACCAAGGAACAATCTCCCCAAACAGTTTTGTGAGAGGTGCTTTGAGCAAGGAGATCGAAAATGGCAGCAAAGAGGGCTGGAACTTGTGCTTGAGTTGGTTTTTCGTGTTTGTGGGAGGAAGAAGAAGAAGATGGGTGCAGGAATAAGTGGAGGAGGGCCACCGTGGGCCCACGAGGCAGGGGGCGCGCCTAGAGGGGTGGGCGCGCCCTCCACCCTCGTGGCAAGGTGGCTGGCCCCCCTGGTGTGTTCTTTGCACCATAAATCCTCAAATATTCTAGAAAAAATCATATTTAATTTTCAGGGCATTTGGAGAACTTTTATTTTTGAGGTATTTTTATATTGCATGGATAATCAGATAACAGACAGAAAAATATTTATTTTCATTTTATTTCAACTAAATAACAGAAAGTATAGAGAGGGTACAGAAGGTTGTGCTTCTAGTTTCATCCATCTCATGATCATCAAAAGGAATCCACTAACAAGGTTGATCAAGTCTTGTTAACAAACTCATTCCGATTAACATGGAACCGGAGAAATTTCGAATAACACTAGGTTACCTCAACGGGGATATGCACATCCCCAATAATAAGTATATCATATTTCTTCTTGACAGTAGGAAGAGGAAATTCAAAACCTCCAAATATAATCGACGGAATTTTTCCGATAGAATTGATACTATGAACTTGAGGTTGTTTCCTCGGAAAGTGTACCGTATGCTCATTACCATTAACATGAAAAGTGACATTGCCTTTGTTGCAATCAATAACAGCCCCTGCAGTATTAAGAAAAGGTATTCCAAGAATAATAGACATACTATCGTCCTCGGGAATATCAAGAATAACAAAGTCCGTTAAAATAGTAACATTTGCAACCACAACAGGCACATCCTCACAAATGCCGACAGGTATAGCAGTTGATTTATCAGCCATTTGCAAAGATATTTCAGTAGGTGTCAACTTATTCAAGTCAAGTCTACGATATAAAGAGAGGGGCATAACACTAACACCGGCTCCAAGATCACATAAAGCAGTTTTAACATAGTTTCTTTTAATGGAGCATGGTATAGTAGGTACTCCTGGATCTCCAAGTTTCTTTGGTATTCCACCCTTAAAAAAATTAGCAAGCATGGTGGAAATTTCAGCTTCTGGTATCTTTCTTTTATTTGTAATAATATCTTTCATGTACTTAGCATAAGGATTGATTTGAAGCATATCAGTTAATCGCATACGCAAAAAGATAGGTCTAATCATTTCGGCAAAGCGCTCAAAATCCTCATCATCCTTTTTCTTGGATATGACATGCATGAATGACATATGTATAACATTCCAAATTGAAAATTTGGGATGTTACATGCTTCTACCATCATCGTGGGTGATACGTCTCCGTCGTATCTATAATTTTTTATTGTTTCATGCCAATATTCTACAACTTTCATATACTTATGGCAACATTTTGTATTATTTTTTGGAACTGACATATTGATCCAATGCCCAATGCCAGTTCCTATTTGTTGCATGTTTTTTGTTTCGCAGAATATCCATATCAAACAATGTCCAAAAGCGATAAAAATGTAGGGAGATTTATTTTGGAATATATGTGGTTTTGGGGAAGAAGAATCAACGCAAGACGATGCTCGAGGTCCCCACGAGGCACCAGGGCGCGCCCGAGGGGTAGGGCGTACCATGGTACCTCGTGAGCCCCTCGTAAGTCGGTTGATTCCCTTGTTGAGGGAATCCTGGATTAAGGGGTCCTCGGGTGTCCGGGCTGTGATATGGGTTGGACTGATGGGCCATGGAGATACGAGGTAGAAGACCTTTCCCCGTGTCCGGATAGGACTCTCCTATGCGTGGATGGCAAGATTAGCGTCCGGATGTATAATTTCCTTCTTTTGCAAGCCGACTCTGTACAACTCTAGGCCCCTCCGGTGTCTATATAAACTGGAGGGTTTAGTTCGTAGCAGCAATCAGAATTCATATAGGCTAGACATCTAGGGTTTAGCCATTACGATCTCGAGGTAGATCGACTCTTGTAACCCCTATACTTATCCAATACAATCAAGCATGACATAGGGTTTTTGTCGGATTTCGGGTTCCGGCAAAACCCTTGAGGTTCGAACTCTGGGGTGCGCATGAAGATCTCTCCCCCCTAGCTCACACTCTCACCACGATCTCAAAGCTCAGCACATCGAACTCGCAGAACAAAGGACACATGGTTTATACTGGTTCGGGCCACCGTTGTGGTGTAATACCCTACTCAAGTGTGGTGTGGTGGATTGCCTCTTTGGCTGAGGATGAACAAGTACAGGGGAAGAATAGCCTCTAGAGGAGAGGTGTTCTTGGGCTCGTTGAGCTTGTGTGGTTGAGGATGGAATGGATCCGATCCAAGATCCGTTGATCCCCGACTACGGTGGTGGCTAGTCCTATTTATAGAGGCCCTGGTCCTCTTCCCAAATGTAGGCGGGAAGGGATCCCACAACGGCCAAATTTGAAGGGAGACAACTAGTACAAGTTATGTTGACAAAAGGTGGTTGTCGGTGTCAAAACCGGCGGATCTCGTGTAGGGGGTCCCGAACTGTGCGTCTAGGCTAAATGGTAACAGGAGGCAGGGGACACGATGTTTTACCCAGGTTCGGGCCCTCTTGATGGAGGTAAAACCCTACGTCCTGCTTGATTAATATTGATGATATGGGTAGTACAAGAGTAGATCTACCACGAGATCAGAGAGGCTAAACCCTGGATGCTAGCCTATGGTATGATTGTTGTCCGTCCTACGGACCAAAACTCTCCGGTTTATATAGACACCGGAGAGGGCTAGGGTTACACAGAGTCGGTTACAATGGTAGGAGATCTACATATCCGTATCGCCAAGCTTGCCTTCCACGCCAAGGAAAGTCCCTTCCAGACACGGGACGAAGTCTTCAATCTTGTATCTTCATAGTCCAGGAGTCTGGCCGAAGGTATAGTCCAGCCATCCCGACACCCCCTAATCCAGGACTCCCTCAGTAGCCCCTGAACCAGGCTTCAATGACGATGAGTCCGGCGCGCAAATTGTCTTCGGCATTGCAAGGCGGGTTCCTCCTCCAAGTACTTCATAGAAGATTTTGAACACAAAGGTAGTGTCCGGCTCTGCAAAATAAGTTTCCACATATTGCCCTAGAGAGAATAATATTTATACAAATCTAATCTGCTGACGTATTCCGTAGCGTGACATCACACCACGGCCAAGTCTTTATTCGAATTGTTTTACTGTCCCACCTCAGCGCGTTTAGCGAGGCGGTTTCCTTGGCACGTCTTGTTAAAGCAGAGATCGTGTCCCCTTATTTCGGGATTCTCATCAATACGGGTGTGGGTAACCCAACCGTACCCGTTGGTATATTTTCTCGATCAAAGGCGAGTCCCAAACGGTCACAGGGAAGGCCCTTGGTATTTAACCTCTTATAAAGAGACCAAGGCCTTACTCCTTTCTTTCAATCTCAAACGAGTTCGCCCTTCGCCTCGAGTTCCAACACCCAAGGCTCCAGATTTCAGGCGCTTCGGACCTTCGACAATGTCCGGTTCCGACCTTCGAGGCCGATGGATGCCCTCCTCCGTTACGGAGGAGGACGTGCTGAAGTTGAGAGAGGCCAGGTTCTTGACCGGCGAAATCTCGCATAGGCTGCCTGCTCAAGGGCAGGTCATTCCCACTCCCAAGCCTGGTGAGAGTGTGGTGTTCATGTCTCACTTCCTTCGGGGGCTAGGCTTCCCGACGGATCCCTTCGTGAGGGGGCTCATGTATTATTATGGGCTGGAATTTCACGACTTAGCCCCAGAGTCCATCCTCCATATTTCCTCATTCATCGTCGTGTGTGAAGCCTTCCTCCGTATCACTCCTCACTTTGGACTATGGCTCGAGACCTTCAAAGTAGATCCGAAGATGATCGAGGGACGGCACGCGGAGTGCGGAGGTGCTTTTATAAGCAAGAATGCTGGTACTCCATGGCCCGAGAGCTCTTTTCAAGAGGAGTCCAGCTTATGGCAATGAGAGTGGTTTTATATTACCGCTTCCAGGGCCCCTAAGTGGGTGGCGCCACCTGCCTTTCGCTCGGGTCCCCCGCCACGAGTGGCGTCATGGGTCAATACGGGGCTGGACTGGGGGCCGGCAAAGGACGTGCCCCTGTTGTAGGGCCGCATCCGAGATCTCCTAGAAAGAGACATCAGTCTGGTCATGGTGACGCAGGTTATGTTAAATCGCCGAGTTCTGCCCTGCAAACGTCGCCCCCTCCGCCTGTGGGAGTTCAACCCGGAGGGACCACGAGTTCTCCAACATTTTCTTGGCATGACGCCCGTGGAGATGTACAAATTGTTCTTCGGACCACAAGTAGTGTGTCCGGATTCTACGGAGGACGCAGGTCTGAGCTGCAATCGTCCGGATACTCAAGTAAGTAGCCTTGTGTCCGGACTCGCTATCCGTATATTTATCATAAAATTGCCCCTAAAAGAGATGTCCTTTAAACAGGAGTGGATAGCGAAAGCAAAGCTAATCAGGTGTCCGGCCCCCCTCCCCGAGACCACGCCGGGTCCCGTGCTAGTCAGGATGTTGGAGGTTGTGCCTTCAAAGGGAAGCGGGGGAGGGGACAAGGAAGCTACAGCCCCCTCGAAGGAGGTTGTCCGGAAGGGAGGAATCAAAAATTCCTCTCCTCAGGGGAAGAAGAGGACCGCCTCTGAAGACCCTGAGACCATGGCCTTAAAGCGGGGGAAGAAATCTTCTCCAGAGGGTCCTGTGCTGGGGGATACTTCGGCCGAATTATGCCCTCAAGGGGATCAACCCTCCACCGAGCCATAAGTAGAGAGGAGTTTTCTTTTTAAGAAACAAGAGAAATCCCTGCTTTATATCTGAGAAAAGTAATAAAAAATTTACCTTGTAGCTCGGACCTTAGCCCTTCTCAGCAGAGCTCGTCTTCGGGGGATCTTCTTCCGGAGATGATGGAGAGCGGAACGCCTCCCCTTGCCGTACCGCCTTGCGAGGCGGGCGACCCTGAGGTATCGTCACGGAGGGTTTCTCCGAATCCGGCGGGGACGGAAGGTAGTCATATGGCCCCCCAAAGCCCTCCGCGTCCGGCCTTTGAAAAGGGCCATCGGACGAGTCCGGCGCCGTCTAGTGCGCAGTCAGAGGAGCTGAAGGATCTGCTAGGGCGAGCATCTATCTCAGAGGAGCACCGTGCATTGATGGGTACGGTGATTTAGAGGATTTCATCCACGGAGAGCGGATTGCACGAGGCCGTCAGGAGTTTACTGACAGGTTTTGAGGTACGCAAAATAATGTACCCTTTTTGGACAGTTGCGCATAAATAAGATGCACCCTGTGTAGATAGTAGCCCCTGAGACTCTGTGTGTTGTCAAAAGTGACGGCGCACAGAGGATCATAATCCCAGATCTAATATGCCGCCTTTATACGTAGGTGGCGAAGTGTCCGGTGGCCAGCCGGACTGATGGATTTGCCGAGCTAAAGCGGCAAGTTGACGTGGCAGATGCCGACATCGTGCTTGTCAACAAGCGGCTTGACGAGGCACAAGGTATGTAATTCCTTCGGTGGCGCCTGGTAAGAGGAGCTTTATGCCAGTATCTTACAATGTGTGCGCTTGATGCAGATGGTGCTGCTTCCATGGAGAATCTTCGGGCGGAACTTGCCCGAGCCAAGGAGCAAGCCAGGAAAAGTGATGCGGCTGCCAGAAAGGCAATTGAAGAGCTGAAAGCTGAACAAGCTGCTCACTGCCGAAGCAAGAAGGAAATGGCCGAGATGGCCGTGAAGCTGAAGAACGCTGCTGACCGTTGCAAGCTTCTTGAAAAAGAAGATCGGGCGGAACAGACGGACCTGAAGAAGGCCATTGCCGATGCCAAGGATGCTCGCTCTGCGATGAGAGCTATGAAGGAGGAGCCACGTCAGGTCGGGGAGATCGCGGCTGGAAAGCCCTTTATGCTGCGGAGGAAGTTCTGTGATCCTAAACATGCTCCGTTAGACCAGATGTGGAGTACGGCGGACACCTATCTAGATTTAGCAGCGAGTGCCGCAGATGCGGTGAACACTTCCGAGATCAAGAAGATCGCGAAGTGGAAAAGCTCTTCTGGTCGCAGTTCAACAATCTAGAGCGTCCGCTGTCATTAGCCGATCGTTTGGCCGAATGGGCCGAGCTAAATAGGTTGTCCGGACTCGCCATAAAGTATGTCATGAGTCATCTGTGGCCAGAGGGGCCAGAGCCGAAAAGTGATTTCAACTTGGTGCAGCAGTTCCTTGGTGCGGCGTCGCATATCAATGCGATGAAGAGGTCAGTGTGCATAGAGGGTGCGCGGATGGCTCTTGCCCGTGTCAAGACATACTGGGCGGAAATGGAAGCCACCGCTGTTGCATCCCCAGACTCGGATGGAAGCCGAGTACGTGCTGAGCGCTATTTTCAGGAAGTTCTGCAAGGCGCTCGTTTAATAGAGACGCAGTGCTCGAAGGATACTATATTCGAATAGCATGTATTATTGTAAAACAATATTTTGATAAATTGTAGAAGCTTTTTATACTTGTGCCTGCAAGTATTGGAATGCCTCCTGTGCGGCCGTTTAACATATACGTATATATAATCTGAAAGATGGCAGTCATCGGCTTCAGCCCCCACGCACATAATGCGGGGGTGTTCGCAAAAGGCGCATTTTCACACTTGATCCAACGTCTTGGTCCTACAAAGGAGGTGATAGCGCAGCGAACTAGGCAATCAGACTATGATGCTTTATCACTTTCACTTAGCCATAGGAGTTTGACATTGAGGCTACTTATATAGCCCCTACTGGCGCCTGCGCTCGCCCAAACTCGGGGCGCGTATGTGCCTGGCCGGGAAACGACCCTTCGTTAAAGCGGAGGAATCCTAAAGATTCCGGTATGTCATCGAGTGGTTGACCAGTCTCACGCTATATCATGACAGTCAGTTTTCGGCTTTCTCTACTGAGGTGCTCGCCTGGCCGAACCGGGTCACAATCACAGCAGTTCTCCTGGTGCCGCCTTAGCTGATAGAGCGGAACGTAAGGCAGCAAAACACAGGAGCCGGCTAAACCCAACATTTGACCAAAGACATGATTTGGAGCTGATGCATATAAGGCCAAACTCGCGACGCCGAACACTCCCTAAGGTATTCGGTCTTTATGAGGGCGGGCGGGATAACGCCCTTAGTAATAAGCCCCTAGTGTCCAGGTACGCGCAAAACTCTGACGTGGCCACATGCCAAAATGCCAGCCTCCTCCTTGGTTATACCAAGAAACCAGGGGATGTTTATCAACAAGAGACAGTAAAAAAGGTTTACGCAGGGTCTTAATCTGAAAAGAATCCTTGGAACGGGTCCCTGCTGCACGTCTGCGCCTGTGTCTCCGTTGTGCCGTATCCTGGACGGGCGTAGCACGGTGTTCATCTGTAAAAGAGGAACTTAGTTAAAGAAAGATCGTGTCGAACATGAGTTATACTAAATAAACAAAGTATAAATCGAAATAGGTAAAACTGAGCTTTATTATCTCTTGTTTTATATGCGCGGAGCCCCTAGTATAGGGGTATACGGCTATTAAGCCTTTATCAATTGTATGTTTATGCCGGACTCGTCTAGCCGTGTCCGTGGTCTTGACGACCTGTTTAGATGCTTTGGCTGGTGAAGCCGTTTTATTGTGGGGCTGTCAAGGCAGCCGCACTGTTGTCCGTGCGGGAGGAACACTCAATGTTTTCCCTTTAATAGATGATGCCTCGTGGACCGGGCATATTAAGCATAAGAGATGCATAATGCGGTATTGCGTTAAAGCGGGCGAAAGCTTCGCGTCCCAGCAGTGCTTGATAGCTACTTGAGAATGGTGCGATGTGGAAAGTTAGCTGTTCGCAACAGAAGTTGTCAGGGGAGCCGAACATAACTTCTAGCCGGAGAGAACCCATGCAATGGGTATCCGGCCCTGGCGTTACCCCTTGAAAGGAGGTTTTGCTATGGCAAATTTTGTTGGGTCTATCCCCATGTTGCGGATTGTGTCCTGGTATAACAGGTTTAGACCACTGCCGCCGTCCATCAGGACGTTTGTAAAATGGAGTCCGCCGATTATTGGATCTAATACCAAGGCAGTCCAGCCTGCGTTCCGGATACTTCTAGAGTAATCCTGATGGTCGAAGGTGATCGGTTTTAACAACCATTGGCGAAACTCCTTTGGGATAGGCCGTATGGCGCGTATCTCTGGTGGCGCCGTTCTGTTCGTCACGTGAAGTAAGTGTACTGTTTTGACTTCTTGTGGGAAATCATTTTGCTTCCTGGTGCTCTGCTTGTGGGGTTCGTCGTCGTCCTCACTTGGTGTGTCGAGCCCCTTGTGTTCGGCGTTGAGCTTGCCGGCTTGCTTGAAAACCCAACAATCTATGTGGGTATGGTTCGCAGGCTTCCCGAGAGTACTGTGTATTTGACATATCTTGTCCAAAATTTTGTTTAAGTTGGATAGCTCGTCCCTGTTATCCTTGAGGGGCGGCTTTCTCTGATTCTGCCGTGAGCTTTTAAATCCGGCGTTGACCGCTATGCTCTTTGGGCCGTTTCCCTTATTCCGACGCTGGTCCTTGCAGCGTCGGGGTTTTCCGTTTCTATCCCTAACTTCAGATGTACTTGGGTCGCTGGTGCTACATCTTGCCAACCAGCTGTCCTCTCCTACGCAAAAGCGGGTCATGAGGCTTGTTAATGCGGCCATTGTTCTTGGCTTTTCTTGGCTGAGGTGTCTGGCGAGCCATTCGTCTTGAACGTTGTGCTTAAAAGCTGCTAGGGCTTCGGCGTCCGGACAGTCGACTATCTGATTCTTTTTAGTAAGAAATCTGTTCCAGAATTTCCGGGCTGACTCTCTGGGCTGTTGAGTTATGTGACTGAGATCGTCTGCATCCGGAGGGCGGACATAGGTCCCTTGAAATTTTTCCCGGAAAGCATCCTCAAGCTCTTCCCAACTTCCAATGGTGTTTTCGGGGAGGCTCCTGAGCCAATGCCGGACTGGCTCTTTAAGCTTGAGGGGTAAGTATTTTATGGCGTGGAGGTCATCTCCTCTGGCCATGTGTATGTGGAGGATATAATCCTTGATCCAGACCCCAGTGTCTATTGTTCCGTCGTACGCCTCTATGTTTACGGGCTTGAATCCCGCTGGAAATTCATGGTCCAGCACCTCATCGGTGAAACAGAGGGGGTGTGCAGCACCCCTGTATTTGGGTGTGCCGTGATGTCAGATATTTGTTGTGTTGCATTGCTTACTAGAGCTTGCTTTCTTGGCCCGTATATAGATCTGGCTGGGCCGTCTTTTTGATGCGGATCCTTTGGTGGATCGCGTGTCGGCTTGTGTGCGGCGCCGCTTGCCGCTCCATGCTGGCCATGCGGTCGTCCATCCGACCGGATGGCTTTCCTATTTTTTGACTGCGGGGGCTCTAAGGCCTCCTCGTCAAATTCAGGCAGTAGCTTTCGCTTTGGATAGCTTTTTGTGCGGCGACTGCCGGCATATTTGTCTGCGGTGTTGCGTACTTTGCTCCATCCGATTCTGTGTGCATCTTCCACTTCTGCTTTTTCAGGCTATGCGCAGTGGCGACGAGCCTTTTGTGGAGGTTCTTCTGCTCCATGAGTTTATCCGGCGTAAGGTCGTCCGGACTGTTGTTTTCGCCGGGGACGGGGTTTTCGGTTTGTTTATCCAAGTTGCCCTGTTCGGACGCTTGCTCGAAGGCATGTTTGTCGTCCGCCGGTTCGTCCTGCTCTGTGGCTGGGTCTGTATGGCTGTTGTTTCTGTCAAGGCGTGGCTTGGAGCGGCGCTTACGTCGCCGCTTTGATTGCTTTTCGAGTGAACGATCCCTCCTTGCATCCCTGTGTTCCTTGTCGTCGCTTCTTTTGGGTGTGTCCACCATGTATACATCATGAGATGAGGTGGCTGTCCAGTGCCTTATAGGCGTTTGTTCATGTTCATCTCCTACATCGTCGTCCATACCGTCGATGTCTTCGGAGTCGAAGTCGAGCACGTCGTTTAAATTATCGACCGTGGCTATGAAGTGGGTGGTGGGTGGGCCTTGAATTTCTTCATCATCCGCATCCCAACCTTGTTGACCATAGTCCGACCAGGGCTCCCTGATAAAGAGAGAGACTTTAGTGAATTCAGAATATCACCGAAGGGCGAGTGCTGAAAGATGTCCGCGGAGGTGAACTCCATGATCGGCGCCCAATCGGGTTCGATCGGTCGGGGCGCGGAGGGCTCGGAGTCTGGAGAGGAGTCCGGCTCCTTGGAGTCACGGGCTTCGCAGAGAATAGGGCTGGTGTTCGGCTCGATCACCGTAGAGATTGCAACCGCCGAGGCGGTGTCTAACCACCCATCCTCGATTGGTGTGATCGGCTCCGAGCTAGGGGTCCGAGCGGACACAAGTGCGGCCTCCAGGGCACTGTTCGGCGGCAGAGCTAAATCATGCCCATCGTGACAGTGCGACGCGCTCGGCTGTGGCTCAAATCCGTCGAAGATCAAGTCTCCGCGGATGTCGGTCGTGTAGTTCAAACTTCCAAATCTGACCTGATGGCTAGGGGCGTAGCTTTCGATCTGCTCCAGATGACCAAGGGAATTGGCCCGCAGTAAAGCCGCTGAATACGAAGATCTATCCGGGGAGAAAAGTATCACCCTGGATCGCATCGTTGTTGATGATCGGAGAAGCCATCGGGCCTAAAAGTGACGACATAGAGGAACTCTCAATGAAAGCACCAATGTCGGTGTCAAAACCGGCGGATCTCGGGTAGGGGGTCCCGAACTGTGCGTCTAGGCCGGATGGTAACAGGAGGCAGGGGACACGATGTTTTACCCAGGTTCGGGCCCTCTTGATGGAGGTAAAACCCTACGTCCTGCTTGATTAATATTGATGATATGGGTAGTACAAGAGTAGATCTACCACGAGATCAGAGAGGCTAAATCCTAGAAGCTAGCCTATGGTATGATTGTTGTCCGTCCTACGGACCAAAACTCTCCGGTTTATATAGACACCGGAGAGGGCTAGGGTTACACAGAGTCGGTTACAATGGTAGGAGATCTACATATCTGTATCGCCAAGCTTGCCTTCCACGCCAAGGAAAGTCCCTTCCGGACACGGGACGAAGTCTTCAATCTATCTTCATAGTCCAGGAGTCCGGCCGAAGGTATAGTCCGGCCATCCGGACACCCCCTAATCCAGGACTCCCTCAAACACAGATAGGTGAAGTAGCAAAAGCAGGGTGAGGTCTCATCCTAGCATTTAGAGATTGCTTATTCCATTTAGCTAATAACCTTTTGAGTTCATATCTATCTTTGCAAGCTAAAATAGCTAAAGAAGCTTCTTGATCAAATAAATAACCCTCAGGAATAACAATTGATTCTTCATCATCACTTTCATCTTCATAATCAGATTCAATATTTTCAATCTCTCTAGCCCTAGCAATTCGTTCCTCGAGAAAATCACTAAGTGGCATAGTAGTATCAGGCATAGAGGTAGTTTCATCATAAGTATCATGTATAGCAGAAGTAGCATCATCAATAACATGCGACATATCATAACGAATAGCAGAAACAGGTTTAGGTGTCGCAAGCTTACTCATAACAGAAGGTGAATCAAGTGCAGAGCTAGATGGCAGTTCCTTACCTCCCCTCGTAGTTGAGGGATAAATTGTTGTCTCAGCGTCTTTCAAATTCTTCATAGTGTCCAGCAGATATAAATCCCAAGTGACTCAAAGAATAGAGCTATGCTCCCCGGCAACGTCGCCAGAAATTAGTCTTGATAACCCACAAGTATAGGGGATCGCAACAGCTTTCGAGGGTAGAGTATTCAACCCAAATTTATTGATTCGACACATGGGGAGCCAAAGAATATTCTCAAGTATTAGCTGATGGGTTTCGTAGTAATTTCAAAAAAATTCCTACGCACACACAAGATCATGTGATGCATAGCAACGAGAGGGGAGAGTGTTGTCTACGTACCCACGCAGACCGACGGCGGAAGCGTTGACACAACGTAGAGGAAGTAGTCGTACGTCTTCACGATCCAACCAATCAAGCACCGAAACTACGGCACCTCCGAGTTCGAGCACACATTCAGCTCGATGACAATCCCCGGACTCCAATCCAGCAAAGTGTCGGGGTAGAGTTCCGTCAGCACGACGGCGTGGTGACGATCTTGATGTACTACAGGAGCAGGGCTTCGCCTAAACTCCGCTATAGTATTATCGAGGACTATGGTGGCTGGGGGCACCGCACATGGCTAAGGAATAGATCACGTGGATCAACTTGTGTGTTCTAGGGTGTCCCCCTGCCCTTGTATATAAAGGAGCAAGGGGGGGTGCGGCCGGCCAGAGCAGGCGCGCCAGGAGGAGTCCTACTCCCACCGGGAGTAGGACTCCCCCCTTTCCTATTTGGATTAGGACTTGGGAGGGGGAAGAAGGAAAGAGGGAGGCCGGCCCCCTTGCCCTAAACCAATTCGGTTTGGGCCTAGGGGGGCGCGCCCCACACTCCTCTTGCTGCCCTCCTTTTCCACTAAGGCCCATGTAGGCCCATTAAGCTCCCGGGGGGTTCCGGTAACTTCCCGGTACTCCGGTAAAATCCCGATTTCACCCGGAAAACTTCCGATATCCAAATATAGGCTTCCAATATATCAATCTTTATGTCTCGATCATTTCGAGACTCCTCGTCATGTCCGTGATCACATCCGGGACTCTGAACTAACTTCGGTACATCAAAATGCATAAACTCATAGTATAACTGTCATCGTAACCTTAAGCGTGCGGACCCTACGGGTTCGAGAACAATGTAGACATGACCGAGACACGTCTCCAGTCAATAACCAATAGCGGGACCTGGATGCCCATATTGGCTCCTACATATTCTACGAAGATCTTTATCAGTCAGACCACATAACAACATACGTTGTTCCCTTTGTCATCGGTATGTTACTCGCCCGAGATTCGATCGTCGGTATCCAATACCTAGTTCAATCTCGTTACCGGCAAGTCTCTTTACTCGTTCTGTAATACATCATCCCGCAACTAACTCATTAGTTG
Organism: Triticum urartu; assembly: GCF_003073215.2. Taxonomy (NCBI): domain Eukaryota; kingdom Viridiplantae; phylum Streptophyta; class Magnoliopsida; order Poales; family Poaceae; genus Triticum; species Triticum urartu. Next base: position 514,123,415 of record NC_053024.1, on the reverse strand, counting down.
CAATGCTTGCAAGGCTTATGTGATGTGCATTACCGAGAGGGCCCAGAGATACCTCTCCGACAATCGGAGTGACAAAACCTAATCTCGAAATACGCCAACCCAACATGTACCTTTGGAGACACCTGTAGTACTCCTTTATAATCACCCAGTTACGTTGTGACGTTTGGCAGTACCCAAAGTGTTCCTCCGGTAAACGGGAGTTGCATAATCTCATAGTTATAGGAACATGTATAGGGTCATGAAGAAAGCAATAGCAACATACTAAACGATCGGGTGCTAAGCTAATGGAATGGGTCATGTCAATCAGATCATTCAACTAATGATGTGACCTCGTTAATCAAATAACAACTCATTGTTCATGGTTAGGAAACATAACCAACTTTGATTAACGAGCTAGTCAAGTAGAGGCATACTAGTGACACTTTGTTTGTCTATGTATTCACACATGTATTATGTTTCCGGTTAATACAATTCTAGCATGAATAATAAAAATTTATCATGATTATAAGGAAATAAATAATAACTTTATTATTGCCTCTAGGGCATATTTCCTTCAGTCTCCCACTTGCACTAGAGTCAATAATCTAGATTACACTGTAATGATTCTAACACCCATGGAGCCTTGGTGCTGATCATGTTTTGCTCGTGGAAGAGGCTTAGTCAATGGGTCTGCAACATTCAGATCCGTATGTATCTTGCAAATCTCTATGTCTCCCACCTGGACTAGATCCCGGATGGAATTGAAGCGTCTTTTGATGTGCTTGGTTCTCTTGTGAAATCTGGATTCCTTTGCCAAGGCAATTGCACCAGTATTGTCACAAAAGATTTTCATTGGACCCGATGCACTAGGTATGACACCTAGATCGGATATGAACTCCTTCATCCAGACTCCTTCATTTGCTGCTTCCGAAGCAGCTATGTACTCTGCTTCACATGTAGATCCCGCTACGACGCTTTGTTTAGAACTGCACCAACTGACAGCTCCACCGTTTAATGTAAACACGTATCCAGTCTGCGATTTAGAATCGTCCGGATCAGTGTCAAAGCTTGCATCAACGTAACCTTTTACGATGAGCTCTTTGTCACCTCCATATACGAGAAACATATCCTTAGTCCTTTTCAGGTATTTTAGGATGTTCTTGACCGCTGTCCAGTGATCCACTCCTGGATTACTTTGGTACCTCCCTGCTAGACTTATAGCAAGGCACACATCAGGTCTGGTACACAGCATTGCATACATGATAGATCCTATTGCTGATGCATAGGGAACATCTTTCATATTCTCTCTATCTTCTGCAGTGGTCGGGCATTGAGTCTGACTCAACTTTACACCTTGTAACACAGGCAAGAACCCTTTCTTTGCTTGATCCATTTTGAACTTCTTCAAAATCTTGTCAAGGTATGTGCTTTGTGAAAGTCCAATTAAGCGTCTTGATCTATCTCTATAGATTTTTATGCCTAATATGTAAGCAGCTTCACCGAGGTCTTTCATTGAAAAACTCTTATTCAAGTATCCCTTTATGCTATCCAGAAATTCTATATCATTTCCAATCAGTAATATGTCATCCACATATAATATCAGAAATGCTACAGAGCTCCCACTCACCTTTTTGTAAATACAGGCTTCTCCGAAAGTCTGTATAAATCCAAATGCTTTGATCACACTATCAAAGCGTTTATTCCAACTCCGAGAGGCTTGCACCAGTCCATAAATGGATCGCTGGAGTTTGCACACTTTGTTAGCTCCCTTTGGATCGACAAAACCTTCCGGTTGCATCATATACAACTCTTCTTCCAGAAATCCATTCAGGAATGCAGTTTTGACATCCATCTGCCAAATTTCATAATCATAAAATGCGGCTATTGCTAACATGATTTGGACAGACTTAAGCATCGCTACGGGTGAGAAGGTCTCATCGTAGTCAACCCCTTGAACTTGTCGAAAACCTTTTGCGACAAGTCGAGCTTTGTAGACAGTAACATTACCATCAGCGTCAGTCTTCTTCTTGAAGATCCATTTATTCTCAATTGCTTGCCGATCATCGGGCAAGTCAACCAAAGTCCATACTTTGTTCTCATACATGGATCCCATCTCAGATTTCCTGGCTTCAAGCCACTTTGCGGAATCTGGGCTCACCATCGCTTCTTCATAGTTCGTAGGTTCATCATGATCTACTAGCATGACTTCCAGAACAGGATTACCGTACCACTCTGGCGCGGATCTCGCTCTGGTCGATCTACGAGGTTCAGTAGAATCTTGACCTGAAGTTTCATGATCAACATCATTAGCTTCCTCACTAATTGGTATAGATGTCGCAGAAACAGTTTTCTGTGATGTACTATTTTCCAATAAGGGAGCAGGTACAGTTACCTCGTCAAGTTCTACTTTCTTCCCACTCACTTCTTTCGAGAGAAACTCCTTCTCTAGAAAGGATCCATTCTTAGAAACGAATGTCTTGCCTTCGGATTTGTGATAGAAGGTGTACCCAACAGTCTCCTCTGGGTATCCTATGAAGACACATTTCTCCGATTTGGGTTCGAGCTTATCAGGTTGAAGTTTTTTCACATAAGCATCGCAGCCCCAAACTTTTAGAAACGACAACTTTGGTTTCTTGCCAAACCATAGTTCATAAGGCGTCATCTCAACGGATTTTGATGGTGCCCTATTTAACGTGAATGCGTCCGTCTCTAAAGCATAACCCCAAAACGATAGCGGTAAATCAGTAAGAGACATCATAGATCGCACCATATCTAGTAAAGTACGATTACGACGTTCGGACACACCATTACGCTGTGGTGTTCCGGGTGGCGTGAGTTGCGAAACTATTCCACAATTTTTCAAATGTACACCAAACTCGTAACTCAAATGTTCTCCTCCACGATCAGATCATAGAAACTTTATTTTCTTGTTACGATGATCTTCAACTTCACTCTGAAATTCCTTGAACTTTTCAAATGTTTCAGACTTGTGTTTCATTAAGTAGATATATCCATATCTGCTTAAGTCATCTGTGAAGGTGAGAAAATAACGATATCCGCCACGAGCCTCAATATTCATTGGACCACATACATCGGTATGTATGATTTCCAACAAATCTGTTGCTCTCTCCATAGTACCGGAGAACGGTGTTTTGGTCATCTTGCCCATGAGGCACGGTTCGCAAGTACCAAGTGATTCATAATCAAGTGGTTCCAAAAGTCCATCAGAATGGAGTTTCTTCATGCGCTTTACACCGATGTGACCTAAACGGCAGTGCCACAAATAAGTTGCACTTTCATTATCAACTCTGCATCTTTTGGCTTCAACATTATGAATATGTGTATCACTACTGTCGAGATTCATCAAAAATAGACCACTCTTCAAAGGTGCATGACCATAAAAGATATTGCTCATATAAATAGAACAACCATTATTCTCTGATTTAAATGAATAACCGTCTCGCATCAAACAAGATCCAGATATAATGTTCATGCTCAACGTTGGCACCAAATAACAATTATTTAGGTCTAATATTAATCCCGAAGGTAGATGTAGAGGTAGCGTGCCGACCGCGATCACATCGACTTTGGAACCGTTTCCCACGCGCATCGTCACCTCGTCCCTTGCTAGTGTCCACTTATTCCGTAGTCCCTGTTTCGAGTTGCAAATATTAGCAACAGAACCAGTATCAAATACCCAAGTGCTACTGCGAGCTCTAGTAAGGTACACATCAATAACATGTATATAATATATACCTTTGTTCACCTTGCCATCCTTCTTATCTGCCAAATACTTGGGGCAGTTCCGCTTCCAGTGACCAGTCTGCTTGCAGTAGAAGCACTCAGTTTCAGGCTTAGGTCCAAACTTGGGTTTCTTCTCCTGAGCAGCAACTTGCTTGCCGTTCTTCTTGAAGTTCCCCTTCTTCTTCCCTTTGCCCTTTTTCTTGAAACTAGTGGTCTTGTTAACCATCAACACTTGATGCTCCTTCTTGATTTCTACCTCCGCAGCTTTCAGCATCGCGAAGAGCTCGGGAATAGTCTTCTTCATCCCTTGCATATTATAGTTCATCACGAAGCTCTTGTAGCTTGGTGGCAGTGATTGGAGAATTCTGTCAATGACGCAATCATCTGGAAGATTAACTCCCATCTGAATCAAATGATTATTATACCCAGACATTTTGAGTATATGCTCACTGACAGAACTGTTCTCCTCCATCTTGCAGCTATAGAACTTATTGGAGACTTCATATCTCTCAATCCGGCATTTGCTTGAAATATTAACTTCAACTCCTGGAACATCTCATATGCTCCATGACGTTCAAAACGTCGTTGAAGTCCCGATTCTAAGCCGTAAAGCATGGCACACTGAACTATCCAGTAGTCATCAGCTTTGCTCTGCCAGACGTTCATAACATCTGGTGTTGCTCCAGCAGCAGGCCTGGCACCCAGCGGTGCTTCCAGGACGTAATTTTTCTGAGCAGCAATGAGGATAATCCTCAAATTACGGACCCAGTCCGTGTAATTGCTACCATCATCTTTCAACTTTGCTTTCTCAAGGAACGCATTAAAATTCAACGGAACAACAGCACGAGCCATCTATCTACAATCAACATAAACAAGCAAGATACTATCAGGTACTAAGTTCATGATAAGTTTAAGTTCAATTAATCAAATTACTTAAGAACTCCCACTTAGATAGACATCCCTCTAATCCTCTAAGTGATCACGTGATCCAAATCAACTAAACCATAACCGAACATCACGTGAGATGGAGTAGTTTTCAATGGTGAACATCGTTATGTTTATCATATCTACTATATGATTCACGTCCGACCTTTCGGTCTCCGTGTTCCGAGGCCATATCTGCATATGCTTGGCTCGCCAAGTTTAACCTGAGTATTCTGCGTGTGCAAAACTGGCTTGCACCCGTTGTAGATGGACGTAGAGCTTATCACACCCAATCATCACGTGGTGTCTGGGCACGACGAACTTTGGCAGCGGTGCATACTCAGGGAGAACACTTCTTGATAATTTAGTGAGAGATCATCTTATGATGCTACCGTCAATCAAAGCAAGATAAGATGCATAAAAGGATAAACATCACATGAAATCAATATAAGTGATATGATATGGCCATCATCATCTTGTGCTTGTGATCTCCATCTTCGAAGCACCGTCATGATCACCATCGTCACCGGCGCGACACCTTGATCTCCATCGCAGCATCGTTGTCGTCTCGCCAATCTTATGCTTCCACGACTATCACTACCGCTTAGTAATAAAGTAAAGCATTGCATTGCGATTTCATTGCATACAATAAAACGACAACCATAAGGCTCCTGCCAGTTGCCGATAACTCGGTTACAAAACATGATCATCTCATACAATAAAATTCAGCATCATGTCTTGACCATATCACATCACAACATGCCCTGCAAAAACAAGTTAGACGTCCTCTACTTTGTTGTTGCAAGTTTTACGTGGCTGCTACGGGCTTAAGCAAGAACCAATCTCACCTACGCATCAAAACCACAATGATAGTTTGTCAAATAGACTCCGTTTTAACCTTCGCAAGGACCGGGCGTAGCCATACTTGGTTCAACTAAAGTTGGAGAGACAGTCGCCCGCAAGCCACCTATGTGCAAAGCACGTCGGGGGAACCGGTCTCGCGTAAGCGTACGCGTAATGTTGGTCCGGGTCGTCTCGTCCAACAATGCCGCCAAACCAAAGTATGCCATGCTGGTAGGCAGTATGACTTATATCGCCCACAACTCACTTGTGTTCTACTCGTGCATATAACATCAACATAAATAACCTAGGCTCGGATTCCACTGATGGGTTTCGTAGTAATTTCAAAAAATTTCCTACGCACACGCAAGATCATGTGATGCATAGCAACGAGAGGGGAGAGTGCTGTCTACGTACCCACGCAGACCGACTGTGGAAGCGTTGACACAACGTAGAGGAAGTAGTCGTACGTCTTCACGATCCAACCAATCAAGCACCGAAACTACGGCACCTCCGAGTTCGAGCACACGTTCAGCTCGATGACGATCCCCGGACTCCGATCCAGCAAAGTGTCGGGGTAGAGTTCCGTCAGCACGACGGCGTGGTGACGATCTTGATGTACTACAGCAGCAGGGCTTCGCCTAAACTCCGCTATAGTATTATCGAGGACTATGGTGGCTGGGGGCACCGCACACGGCTAAGGAATAGATCACGTGGATCAACTTGTGTGTTCTAGGGTGCCTCTACCTCAGTATATAAAGGACCAAAGGGGGGAGGCTGGCCGGCCACAAGGGGCGCGCCAGCAGAGTCCTACTCCCTCCGGGAGTAGGATTCCCCCCCCAATCCTAGTTGGAATAGGATTCCTCGGGGGGAAGAGAGAGGGGGGGCGGCCACCTCTCCTAGTCCTAATAGGACTAGGGGAGGGGGGAGGCGCGCAGCTCACCTTGGGCTGCCCCTTTCTCCTTTCCACTAAAGCCCACTAAGGCCCATATGGTTCCCGGGGGGTTCCGGTAACCTCCCGGTACTCCGGTAAAATCCCGATTTCACCCGGAACACTTCCGATATCCAAACATAGGCTTCCAATATATCAATCTTTATGTCTCGATCATTTCGAGACTCCTCGTCATGTCCATGATCACATCCGGGACTACGAACTAACTTCGGTACATCAAAATGCATAAACTCATAATATAACTGTCATCGTAACCTTAAGCGTGCGGACCCTACGGGTTCGAGAACAATGTAGACATGACCGAGACACGTCTCCGGTCAATAACCAATAGCGGGACCTGGATGCCCATATTGGCTCCTACATATTCTACGAAGATCTTTATCGGTCAGACCGCATAACAACATACGTTGTTCCCTTTGTCATCGGTATGTTACTCGCCCGAGATTCGATCGTCGGTATCCAATACCTAGTTCAATCTCGTTACCGGCAAGTCTCTTTACTCGTTCTGTAATACATCATCCCGCAACTAACTCATTAGTTGCAATGCTTGCAAGGCTTATGTGATGTGCATTACCGAGAGGGCCCAGAGATACCTCTCCGACAATCGGAGTGACAAAACCTAATCTCGAAATACGCCAACCCAACATGTACCTTTGGAGACACCTGTAGTACTCCTTTATAATCACCCAGTTACGTTGTGACGTTTGGCAGTACCCAAAGTGTTCCTCCGGTAAACGGGAGTTGCATAATCTCATAGTTATAGGAACATGTATAGGTCATGAAGAAAGCAATAGCAACATACTAAACGATCGGGTGCTAAGCTAATGGAATGGGTCATGTCAATCAGATCATTCAACTAATGATGTGACCTCGTTAATCAAATAACAACTCATTGTTCATGGTTAGGAAACATAACCATCTTTGATTAACGAGCTAGTCAAGTAGAGGCATACTAGTGACACTTTGTTTGTCTATGTATTCACACATGTATTATGTTTCCAGTTAATACAATTCTAGCATGAATAATAAACATTTATCATGATTATAAGGAAATAAATAATAACTTTATTATTGCCTCTAGGGCATATTTCCTTCATTAGCAGCTGAGTTGCCAATTCAACCACACCTGGAAACTTAGTATCTGCAGCAAAGTGTTTAGTAGCAAAGTAATATGATAGTGATGGTAACGGTAACAAAAGAGTAACGAAAGCAAAGTAATGTTTTTGGTATTTTGTAATGATTGTAACAATAGCAACGGGAAAGTAAATAAGCGTAAACCAGTATATGGAAAGCTCGTAGGCATCGGATCAATGATGGATAATTATGCCGGATGCGGTTCATCATGTAACAGTCATAACATAGGGTGACACAGAACTAGCTCCAATTCGTCAATGTAATGTAGGCATGTATTCCGAATATAGTCATACATGCTTATGGAAAAGAACTTGCATGACATCTTTTGTCCTACCCTCCCGTGGCAGAGGGGTCCTAATGGAAACTAAGGGATATTAAGGCCTCCTTTTAATAGAGAACCGGAACAAAGCATTAGCACATAGTGAATACATGAACTCCTCAAACTACGATCATCACCGGTAAGTATCCCGATTATTGTCACTTCGGGGTTAACGGATCATAACACATAATAGGTGACTATATACTTGCAAGATAGGATCAAGAACTCTCATATATTGATGAAAACATAATAGGTTCAGATCCGAAATCATGGCACTCGGGCCCTAGTGACAAGCATTAAGCATAGCAAAGTCATAGCAACATCAATCTCAGAACATAGTGGATACTAGGGATCAAACCCTAACAAAACTAACTCGATTACATGATAAATCTCATCCAACCCATCACCGTCCAGCAAGCCTACGATGGAATCACTCACGCACGGTGGTGAGCATCATGAAATTGGTGATGGAGGATGGTTGATGATGACAACGACGACGAATCCCCCTCTCCGGAGCCCCGAACGAACTCCAGATCAGCCCTCCCGAGAGGTTTTAGGGCTTGGCGGCGGCTCCGTATCGTAAAACGTGATGATTTCTTCTCTCCTATTTTTTCTCCCCGAAAGCAATTATATAGAGTTGGAGTTGGAGTCAGAAGGTCTCCAGGGGGCCCACGAGGTAGGGGGGCGTGCCCCCCACCCTCGTGGCAAGGGTGTGGGCCTCCTGGTCTTCATCTTTGGCGAGGATTTTTTATTATTTATTGTAAGATATTCCGTGGAGTTTCAGGTCATTCCGAGAACTTTTGTTTTCTGCACATAAAACAACATCATGGCAATTATGCTGAAAACAGCGTCGGTCCGGGTTAGTTCCATTCAAATCATACAAGTTAAAGTCCAAAACAAGGGCAAAAGTGTTTGGAAAAGTAGATACGACGGAGACGTATCACAGCCCACATAATTATTGATTTACAAATCTAAGAGTGAAAAAGTTGCTATGTGTTGGAAAAACAGATTTCACAGATTGATGCTATGATTTTGGATCTACAACACTTCAAATAATGGAAAAATATCCAAACCTAAGTGGCAGTAGTTGAGTAGTTCATGTCTCCAGATTGGGTTTCTCACGCAGAGGAGATGTTTTAATATCAAAAATTAGTACTACCACTACCACCATGTAGGAGGAGTATAAAGTTTGGATCGAAATCTCAAAATACAGTGAAGAACAAAGAAAGGCGGAGATGACCTGCGATGAACTTGTGGAAACCCTAATGGGATCTACGGTGAAAGGAAAAGGGAAACTCACCGGAGCTGCTGAACGGCGGAGATGCGCGGATGGACTCTGGTCAGTTCAGGTTGATGCAACGGCCGTATACGAGGTAGTGGTGAAGGTCGACGGGGGCGTCGGAACTCGGGTGAAGAGGCATTGTGAGGTAGAGGATGGAGACTAGAAGGCGAAGGGGGAATGTGAGAAGGGACCCCTGGCCCTATTTATAAGGCTGGAAAGATAAAGTATCATGCGCAGGAATTGAGGAGGTTAAAAAAATGGATATGTGACATCACAGACGCCTCGATTTTTGGAGGCTCATTAAAAGAGAGGGTATATTAAGATTTGGGCCTTGCATAATATTAATGACAGGTGACGTCACACCGGGTTACCACAATCCTATGAGATGACGTCACGGCGGGTTACAAGATCTCGTAAGAGCAAATGAGGAAGGATGTTTTATAAGTATTGAAGATTGATATGAACAAGTTCACATCAACCTGGGGCCTAATGTTGGGGATATAACTACTGGGTATGAACCGCCCAGGAGGGGCCGGGTTATACCACTCGCGGTTTACCAATGAAGATGGCGGATCATACGAGCCTGGTGATGGCCCAAGACCCAGAGGTGACTTACAGCCCAGGTGGATGAACCACCATGTATGTGTGATTTGTATTGTAAGGCAGGCGTAGTTAGTTACCGATCCGGACATGTTGTATAAGTTGGCCGGGACTCCGTAAGGCGTCGGGCGTCAACCTGTGTATATAAAAGGACAACGCAGCGGCAGTTTAGGACAAGAAACAAGAGATCGAGAACTAGGTCAAGCATATTCACTCCCTGGTAATCGAAACCCTAGCAATACAATCCCAAACCGGAGTAGGCCTTTACCTTCATCGTAAGGGGCCTAACCAGTATAAACTCTTCGTGTCGTTTGTCCCGTTTAACCCCTTTAAGCTAACCTAGTTGTGATGGCCCTGCGACTAATTTCTTCTACTAGGACATCTGCCGTGACAATTCCACGACACCCAGCCCTCGTGCTAAACACATGGCATAAATTCCACCATAGAACCAGCCACTATTAGCATTATGTTGAAGTCTGCGTGCAACAATGACTGCAAGGTTATAATTCCTTTCACCGGTGAGAGCAGTACGTATGAGGCTCAAGTCTGGAGCACAAAGCATGCTGCAGTCTTACTTGCCTACTATGCATTTTCCGTTAAATAACACAAAGTACTAAATTACGGGGAAATGAATGCTCTTTATTCTACCTTGAGTCACTCCCCTCCTTTCATTGTAACAAAGGCTCGTCAAGAATGTTTCGAACTCAGCTTTTGGTGGTTCGTCAAGCGAACCCTAAAATGGAAGCTTGCGGTGATAAGCAAAATTCTCTAGTGAGATAAAAAATGGACTATCATAAAGTATAAACGACACCCTAGACTCACGTGGAAAATATTTAAATTCTTTGACAAATGATTCAGTGAGAAGTTGGTCTTGTTCACACTTATCTGAAAGGTAGGAATCGAGACCAACATTGTGAACATATTGCTCAAATTCCTCCTTAATGCCCACATACACCATATACTCATCGCAAGGCCATAAGCATGTTTTGGTGGTGGCATCTCGCGTGGAACTTTCACTTGGTTCAACATAAAACCGGCGAGCAGAACTGTCACTAGAAGATGCTCCCGAGGATCATCTCCTCGAAGAACTCCTTATAAATAGGTTCATCATGTCCGCGTACAATTTTCTGAAAATAAAACTTTTGAGGTGACAAAAATTTGTCAACAAAACTTTATAAGGTTGATAGCAACTACTCATTGGGATGCATAGAAGCCATAACAAGCATTCAAACTACTTAAAAAGCTAAGAATTTAACATGCAAGCGCATCTACAATAGCACCAAGAGTAGCTAATTATTCAAAATATAAACCACTAAAGCAAAAATTAATTGGACAAACGGTGGAGACACATACCAAGCAACAATCCCCCAAAACAGTTTTGGAAACGGAGCTTCGAGCGAAGAGATCAAAATTCGCGGGTTTGAGCTCAAGAACACCATCTCATCTCAAACCCTAGTTCATCTCTTGTGTTTAATCTTGTTACCGGAACTATAGATTGGTGTTTGTGGATAATTAGTAGTGTTGATTACATCTTGTAGTTGATTACTGTATGGTTTGTTTGATAAAAGTTTATATATTCAGATCTAATATGCTATTTAATCCTCCTCTTATCTTGAGCATGGTTATCATTTATGAGTAATTATTTTTGTTCTTGAGGTCACAGAAGAAATTATATTGCAAGTAATCATGTGAAATTGATATGTGTTTGATATTTTGATAGTATATATGTTCTGATTCCCTTAATGGTGTCATGTGAACGTCGACACTTCATCATATTTGGGCTTAAGGGAATGCATTGTGAAGTAGCAATTAGATGATGAGTTGCGAGAATGACAGAATCTTAAACCTCAGTTTATGCTCTATTCCGTAAGGGGCCGATCGAATCCAAAAGTTTAATATTATGGTTAGAATTTATTCTTAATATTTTTCTCATAGTTGTTGATACTTGTGGGAGTATTAATCATAAGTAGAAAGTTTGTTCAAGTAAGAACAACACCTAAGTATCAGTCCAGTCACATATCAAATTATTAAAATAACAAACACAAATTGAATCAACATGATGAAAGTAAGTAGATGAAATTCATGTATACCTTCAAAAACGCTTTATTTATTATAAAAGACCGTTTTGATCTGTCCTTTGCCTCAAAAGAATTGGGCTACTTTGCTGCACTTTTGTAATATTATCGTTACTTACTCGTTACAAATTATCTTGCTATCAAAATACTCTGCTATTTACAATTTCAGCACTTGCAGACATTACCTTGTTGACAATTACTTTTCATTCTTTCTGTTTCTCTCATTTCTTGTTAGGTTCGACACTTCTACTTATCAAAAAAAGCTACAATTGACCTCTTATATTTGTAAGTCATCAATGATGATGATGCACCGGCCATTTCCGCCGAAGGCTCAGCATTAGACAAAAGGGTGGTAAGGACCCATGGAGGCAACTAGTATCGCCGAGGCCGTCGGGCGATCGACGGGGAAGAGTCGAGAGAGGCTCAACTTTTTCTACCACTCTGAAATAAATTTACACACGGGATAGACATGAGAGGATAAAATATCCTCCCCTATTTAGATTTCGAAAGTAAAAATCAATAAGATGTGGTTAGATCTCAGTCGACTAAAATTTAACGAAGCAAAAAGAAAAAAGAAAAACTTAAAAAGGTGATTTAACGAAGCAAGATGGAAAAAGAAAAACTGAAAAAAAAACTTTGCACGAATATCTTAACGTAAGATCTCACGGATACAACATAGATCTCATGGATACAGTATAACTGAGACTTAACAAAGTCTTACTTGACTGGGACTTAGCAAGACTGAAAGGGATACAACGTAACTAAGACTTAACGAAGTCGAGTTACTCGTCTGAGACTTAGCAAGACTGAAAGCGAAATTATACTCCTCTGAGGTGAGATAGGGTATCACGGTTAGAGTTGGCCTTAGTTTCCTGCAATTAACTTGTCACAACAAAATCCACCATGTCGATCCTGTCCTGTTTTTCGAGCTGCAAGATGCGACAGCATGCACATATTGCAATTTACAAAGATGAAACCACGGCAGTAAAGAATGCAAATAATCAGGGGAAATGACGTTGGATCATATAGAATCAAACGTAACTTGCACCTTCACTGACATCTCCCGACTGTCCCGTACACCGACGACTCTACGGAAAAACAAGACCAACCAACAGAAGTTGAAAGAAGACGCGCATTTCACTGGGCAACCATTCGATCTCTCAAGGGAAGGGCGCGTGCTGCTTCATCTCCGTGGCCGTGACGTCTACGGCGAACCCCTTGCCGTGCAGTCGCCAGTAGTCGGCGTTCGGGTTGATCCACTCCGGCTCATCCATCTCCACCCTCTCAGCCTTGAGCCCACGAGCGGAGCTGTCCACCTTGCACCTCTCGTCGCGCGCGCGCACCAGCTCGGCGCGCACCCGGCCCGGCTCCACGGCCTGCGGCGACATCATGAGCGCCGGCGCGCCGAGGGGCAGCCGGTCGCTGCGGTCCACCTGCCACGTGCACCAGAACTTGCCGTACGTCTTGGCCATCCTGGCCATCTCCGAGGTCTGCAGCATCTCCGGCACGCCCACGTCGGTCCACAGCCCGGCCTTGACCTCGTAGGCGTGCGAGTGCCACAGCCTCTGCTCCTCCGGCGGCAGGGCCTCGAAGATGTTGTCCGACACGATGTACTCCACACCTGCAACATCCAGGCTCATGAGCGACCAAACGTGCAAACCGCAAACATAATGGTCGGCGAGGCTCCGGCGGCTGACATACCGATGAGGCGGGCCGACGGCTTGTCGGAGTCATAGACGGCGCACTGGAGGACGTCCTGGTTGAGGCGGGAGACGAAGTGGTGGACCTCGAGCTGCCGGTGCATGTCGTGTGCGTACAGCGCGAAGCTGCACGCGTGCTGCTTCATCTGGCGCACCGGCTTCAACGTCTGCAGCACCTGAGCGCCCATGTCGATCGCCTGCGAGGAGACCGTGGTCGGCCTGCCCGGCGGCGGCGCCGTCCCGCCGGCGCCCGAGGTGGGCGTGGGCGCTGGGTTCTGATCACTGGAGGACATCGCTTCTCGCGCGTTGGCAGATCGCAGCAGGTTGATTGGCGATCAGTCGAGGGCGCGGTCTTCTTATCGTCGTAACTTGGAGGAGTTCACGAAGCTGCCCTGACGCCGCGACGCGTGCTGCTTTAGGCGCAGGACGTGGCGTGCTTGCTGAAGGCGCGAGAACTATGAGTAGGAGCTTCCACCGCAGAACGTGGCGCCGAGGGCCGATACACGTCACAAACTTGGGAGCTCATCATCCTTGAGCCTTCTATGGTTTTAGTTCAAACTAGGGGTTTGTTTGGTTCTAGGACTAACATTGCCACACTTTATCACACATTTTTGCCAAACTTGCTTAAGGTTAATTCATCAAAATGAGAGTCACAAGTTGACAAGCCTAAGGAAATCTTGCCACACTTTTTGTGTGTATGCCATGTGGGGCACAAGTGTAGCTTGCCTAAGGTGTGACTTGAACCAAACACTCACCTAAGTTGATCAAACTTGCCTAATCTTAGGTGTGGCAATCTTTGGAAAAGTTAGTTACAAACAAAACAACCCCTAAAACCACGACGAGTAATTTGTACCTCCGTTTCAAATTACTCATACTAAAACCACAATCAAATTTGTCAACGCACCTAACACGCCTGACATGCGGGCCACAGATCACAGCAACTCGCCGGCGCGTACAAGGACGGCGCGGGCTCGCAAGGCCAACACCAAAGTAACTGGGCCAGAGTGGGTGAACTAGCCCAGCACACCTACTTATCTTACCGCGACCAAGGGGGTTCGCCATCCAGTGGATCAGAACGGCACGGCACCGGCTCTCTCTTCTCCCACCTACCCTGTTTCCCCAATTCATATGAACCCTAGTCCATGGCAATTGTAACTTAGCTGTAATCAGATCCTTGGCTATGCTGTATTAGATCGAGAGACATATCTACTCCCTTACATCTGGTATCAGAGACCCATCACCACCTCTTCCCCGCCCTCGCTCTGGCGCAGTTCATCGAAACACGCCGTCTTCGCCAAGCTCGGGTTCAAATCGAAGCCATGGATCCTACCATGAAGGAGTACATGGAGAAGATCACGTCGTCCATGGACGAATTCCACCTCGAGTTGCGCAACAACACCGCGGTGGTGCGCGCCAACACTGTCAAGCTCGACGATCTGCTCGCGTGGCGGCCAGACATGGAGCGTCGCGTGGCGGATTTGGGCGCAACAGTGGCCAATCTGCAACAGGGGCGCGCGTCTGCGGCGGTGGCGCCTCGTGCGGCAGCGATCGGGCACACGGCCCCCGATCCAATCCTCGCAGCGACCAGCGGCCTCCTCGGCACTAGCACCAGCGCGCGGGAGCTGCCCCACAGGTCTGAGGACCACGGCGACGCATTCCTTCACCGGGAGCAGGGGCCGGTTACGACACCGGTGCCTCTCCCGGGCATAGGTCCGTTACCCTCGTCCCCCTCGGCGATTCCCATTTCATCCCCGTTCTCACATGCCAGTCAACTGCTCGCGGGATTGGGTCAGACCCGTCCTTCCATTTCCTTCCCCAAATTCACGGCGGGAAATCCTAAACTCTAGAAAACGTTGTGTGAGCAATACTTTTCTATGTTTGGGATACATACGTCCTTTTGGGTGCCGATGGCTTCTCTGAACTTCTCCGGTTCAGCAGCTATTTGGCTACAGTCAATTCAGAAAAAACTCACTGGGTTTGATTGGGAGTCATTCTCTACTCTGTTGTGTACCCGGTTTGGTCAACATCGCCACCGGTTGCTAATTCGTCAGTTTTACACCATCAAATAAACTACATCGGTGGCTGATTACATAGAACAATTCCAGCTTATTATTAATCACTTGGCTTCTTATTCTGATGCAATTCATCCTTACTATTATCTCACTCGTTTTGTGGAGGGGACTTCGGGCCGACATCCGCGCCCTGGTGCTCGTTCAGAGGCCGCCTGACCTCGACACGGCCTGTTCGCTGGCGCTGTTACAAGAAGAAGTAGCGGGCTGTGCTGCTCCGCAATAGCACCAGCTACCATCGCCGCGTGCCAAGGATGTCGGGGGCCGCTCAGGAGGAGTGTTTCCACTGCCACCGCCTCCTCCGCGATCGGTGATTCCAGCGACACCATCAACAGCAGCAGACCGGCGTGGACTCGACGGTGCCCGCGCTGACAACTCCAAGGTCAAGGCTCTTCGTGAGTACCGCCGTGCCCGTGGACTCTTCTTCAAGTGTGGCGAACGGTGGGGTCATGACTACACGTGTCCCACCACGGTGCAACTCCACGTGGTCGAGGAACTACTGGAGCTCTTCGGCATCGATGCCATGTTTGACAACAACCAACCTCTACAAACAGAGACTGCGATGGCCATCTCCAAGCACGCTCTCACCGGCGATAAGTCTCCCAAGGCGTTTCAACTCCATGCGTGGCTCCAAGGTTTTGAGATCCTCATGCTGGTGGACTCTGGCAGCTCTACATCTTTCGTCGACGCACAGCTCGCTACCAAATTGGTGGGCGTTACCCCGTTAGGTCGTGCTGGACGTGTCAAGATCGCGGGTGGCGGGGAGTTACAGTGTTTGGCATCAATTCCCAAGTGCAAGTGGTCATCGCAAGGGCATGAATTCACAACAGACATGAAGGTTCTCTCCCTGGGAATGTATGACGCAATCCTCGGTATGGACTAGCTTGAGGAGCATAGTCCCATGACAGTGGATTGGAAAGGCAAGCTCATAACCATTCCAGATGAGCGAGGGACAATACACTTACACGGGCAGCCGTCGACAGCATCTTCTGAAGTAGTTAACAGTATGCAACTCAGCAGCTTGTGTCGTCAGGGTGCTGTTTCACACATGGTGCAATTGTACCAAGTCACCTTGGGTACATGAGAGGCGCAAGAGGTCACCCCTGAATGTGTGTGTGCTATTGTAGAGCAGTACCCGGAAGTTTTTGGGGTGCCTGAAGGATTGCCACCTCGGCGCAGCTGTGATCACCACATTCTGCTGATTCCTAGGGCTCAACCCGTCAATATTCGGTCGTACCGCCACAAGCCAGAGCATAAAACTGAAATTGAAGAACAAGTTGCTGAACTGCTCAAGCAAGGGGTCGTACGGAAAAGCAACAGTCCTTTTGCGTCGCCTGTTATCCTTGTAAAGAAAGAAGATGGAACATGGCGCCTTTGCATCGACTACCGCCATCTGAACGCTATGACGTCTGTAGCCAAATTTTCAATTCTAGTAATTGAGGAGCTCCTAGATGAACTCATGGAGCAGTTTGATTCTCTAAGCTCGATCTGCGGGCTGGTTATCATCAAATCAGGATCGCAGAAGGAGACGAGTACAAAACAGCGTTTCAGACGCATTCCGGGCACTTTGAGTTTTTGGTGCTGTCCTACGGTCTTGCAGGAGGGCCATCAACATTCAACGGGGCAGTAACTGAGACACTCCATCCTCTTCTGCGCAAATGTGTTCTCTTATTCTTTGATGACATATTGGTGTTCAGCCGTACATTGAAAGATCACATAGCTCACTTGGGCCAAGTATTTTAGTTGCTGCAAAGAGACCAATGGAAGATTAAGGCGTCAAAGTGCAGTTTTGGGCAGAAACAAATCTCATATTTGGGACATGTCGTGAGCGGAGAAGGGGTTGCTACAGAACCTAGCAAGATTCAGACCGTAGCCAAATGGCCAACGCCAATAGATGCAAAAGAGGTGCGCCGTTTCCTTGGGTTAGCCGGATATTATCATCGCTTTGTGCGTCATTTTGGAATCATAGCCAGACCCTTGTTTAACTTGTTGAAAAAGGGGGCCCCCTTTGTGTGGACTCAGTCAACAGATAATGCCTTTCAGTTACTGAAACAAGGGCTGGTTACAGCACCTGTGTTAGCATTGCCTGATTTCTCCAAGCCATTCGTGGTCGAAACCGATGCATGCGATGCGAGTGTGGGGGCTATTATGCAACAACAAGGGCACCCTATTGCATACATGAGCAAAGCTTTGTGTCCAAAGTTCAGAGGCTTGTCAGCTTATGAGAAAGAATACCTCGCAGTTGTGGTAGCAATTGATCAATGGCGGCCCTACCTTCAGCATAGTAAATTTGTGATTCAAACAGACCAACAAAGCCTCTTCCATCTAGAAAAACAGCGGCTTGCAACACCGTGGCAACAGAAAGCTTTTACCAAGTTGCTTGGGCTTCGGTACACCATCAAGTACAGAAAAGGGACTGAGAATGGCGATGCCGATGCCTTGTCGTGCGCCACACACTCGGATCAGCTTCAGACCATTTCTTCCTGCAAGCCAAGTTGGATGGAGGATGTTGTTGACAGCTATAACTCCAACCCTCACGCGCAGAAACTTCTTGAGCAACTAGCAATCCGTTCGAATCCTAAAGGCCGCTTCACCTTGGACCAAGGGATTATTCGATTCCGTGGGCGTATTTGGCTTGGCGGCACCACTACCATGCAACAACAGGTGATTGCCGCTTTCCATGACTCTCCTCTCGGCGGACATTCAGGTTTCCCAGTCACATGGCGACGAGTGCGCCGTCTCTTTGCTTGGCCAAAAATGAAGATTCATATTCACCATTATGTCAAGTGTTGCCCTGTTTGCCAGCAAGCCAAGCCCGATCGAGCTGCATATCCTGGATTGCTTGAACCTTTTCCAGTACCAAAAGAATCATGGGACATGGTTACGATGGACTTCATCGATGGGTTGCCTCAGTCAGGAGGGGTCAACTGCATCCTCGTCATTGTTGATAAGTTGACCAAGTTCGCTCACTTCCTGCCCCTGGCACACCCGTACACAGCCTCTAAAGTCGCTCTGTTGTACATGAATCAAGTGTATTGGCTCCATGGATTCCCAGGTTCGATTGTGTCTGACCGCGATCCAGTTTTCACCAGCCACTTTTGGCAGGAGCTATTCAAATATGTTGGTACCAGTCTGCGCATGAGTTCGGCCAACCACCCGCAGACGGACGGGCAGACGGAGCGGGTGAACCAATGCCTGGAGACTTTCCTTTGGTGCTTCACTCAAGCCTGTCCGCGGTGCTGGAGTTTTTGGATTCCTCTTGCACAATTTTGGTACAACTCTGCTTATCACTCGTCCATTGGTATGTCTCCTTTCAGAGCTATGTACGGGCATGAACCTCGCCAGTGGGGCATCACATCAACAAGTGCTTGCTCAGTTCCTGCTCGCCAGTGCAAGACCTATTGCAACAGCACCTCAACTGCGCTCGCGAGTGCATGAAGTTACAGGCCGACAAGAAGAGGTCTTTTCGTGAATTTGAGGTTGGTGATCTCGTCTACTTGAAGCTTCAGCCTTACATACAAACATCTGTAGCAACTCGTGCCTGTCACAAGCTGGCATTCCGCTTCTATGGGCCTTACAAGATCATCAGCCGTGTCAATGCGGTGGCTTACAAGCTTCAGTTGCCAGAACAATCGCAAGTGCACCCAGTCTTCCATGTCTCGCAATTGCGACGCGCTCTCCTCCCAGGTACACCTGTGAATAGTGATCTTCCTGTTCACTCTGACATACCTGCAGTGCCGGCGGAAGTGCTCGATCAACGCTGGAGCAAACGACGTGGTGCCATGGTGGAACAAGTGTTGGTTCGCTGGTCCAATTCGGCAGCCATGGCGGACTCGTGGGAGGACCGAGTCACTCTCCAAGCTCGCTTCCCGGCTGCGGAGGCTTGGGGTCAAGCCTCGGCTCAAGGAAGGGGGGATGTCAATGCACCCAACACTGAAAGTGCGTTATATCGACTAGAGGGGGGGTGAATAGGCGATTTTTATGAAAGTCTTCAAAACATGGAAGTTATGAAGACAAACGATAGAAATAAACCTATTACCATGCAGCGGAAGGTAGACTACACTAGGCAAGCCATAGTCAAGTATTCAATGAAGTGAAAGCACAATGACTTAATAGCAGCAATGTAGTAAGGATCAGGTAGGAAGATATTATGAAGCCATACAGAACATGCAGTCACTCAGTGAAGACAAAAGATAGTGCAAACATACAATGACTTCACAAGGAGCAACAGTAAGTAAAGGGAAGGGAAGATGAAACCAGTGACTCGTTGAAGACAATGATTTGTTGGACCAGTTCCACTTGCTATGACAACTTTACGTCTGGTTGGGGCGGCTAGGTATTTAAACCTTAGGACACACAGTCCCGGACACCCAATCCTGAACACGCAGCTCAGGACACCCAGTCCTCACCGTATCCCTGAGCTAAGGTCACATAGACCTCGCCCAATCACTCTGGTAAGTTCTTCCAAGGTAGACTCCAAACTTCACAGACTTCGTTCACTCGGCAATTCCACAATGTCTCTTGGATGCTCTAGAACGCGACGCCTAACCCGCTGAGGATGCACAGTTCCTCAAAGTTGTAATAAGTCTTCAGATCACACAGACAAGAAGACTTAAGTGATGCCCAATTCTCTCTGGCTCTGGGTGGTTAGGGCTTTATCCTCGCAAGGAATTCTCTCTCAAAGGCTTCGAGGTGGGTTGCTCTCAAACGACAAAAGCCGTACTCTCAATCTGAGCAGCCAACCGTTTATGGTTGTGGGGGGTGGGCTATTTATAGCCACTTGGCAACCCGACCTGATTTGTCTGAAATGACCCTGGGTCACTAAGGAACTGACACGTGTTCCAACGGTCAGATTTCAAACTCACACGGAAACTTTACTTGGGCTACAAGCAAAGCTGACTTGTCCGACTCTGGACAAGATTCGCTCTCATAGTCTTCACTCGAAGACATAGGTTTTTGGTTAGGCATCACTTCAGTCAGTCTGACTGGTTCTCTTGGACCCCACTTAACAGTACGGTGGTTCCTATGACTCAACACAAAAGAAAAAGAACTACGAAAGATCTAAGTCTTCGAGCTCCATAGGCTTCATGTGGTGTCTTCTCTTGTCATAGTCTTCAATGTGAATATCTTCATATACCACCTTTGACTTCAATGTCTTCATACATTTTTAGGGGTCATCTCTGGTAGGAAAACCGAATCAATGAGGGACTTCTACCTGTGTTATCCTGCAATTCTCACAAACACATTAGTTCCTCAACTAGGTTTGTCGTCAATACTCCAAAACCAACTAGGGGTGGCACTAGATGCACTTACAATCTCCCCCTTTTTGGTGATTGATGACAAACTAGTTGAAGTTTTCAACGGGGAATATAATCTGTGAAATTGTAAAGGATAAGGAATTGTCTTCATAAGTTGCAAGGGCTCCCCTTGAAGATGTGCATATAGGTAATTTGCTTTTGGAATGCAAATGCACATGGCAGGTTGTACTTGTGGAGAACCACTTCAACTTATGATGACAATCCACTATGCATGTGAAAGTATATGAAAATAATGACATGCATAATGGAAAATGGACGTCTGCAGAATGATCTAAGTGCGGAATTTATCGTCGCACAACAAAGTGGCAGATAAGTAGTAGACGACCATCGAGTTTAAGTGTTACAAATCAAAGAACCAAATGTAGCAAAACGAGAGTTGTAAGCACGAAGCAAAATATAAAGCACCCGCCCATATGGACCCGCTTGAAGACTATCAACCTCATATGCTTCTCCCCCTTTTGTCAGTAAGGACCAAAAAGGTTTGAAGACATAGAGCATCTACTCGTTCCCATGCGGAGTAGGTGAAGTAGCAGGGTCGTTGGTGGTGTTTGGCGGTGCTGAAGAGCTTGGAGCAGAGTTGACGCGTGCTGAAGGAGGTGGTGGTGAAGTAGCATCATCTTCATCCTCGATAACTCTGGCAGTCACTGTTGCAGCAGATGAAGAGAACTCGGAGTCTTCAAGGGGTGCAGTTCCTAGCAACACAGCTCTTCGAGGAGGTGTGGAGTCAAACTTGAATCGCTCAGTGAAGCCATCCTCTTGGAGATCATCTTCAGAACACATCATCGTTAGCCCTTTCCATGTACGACGACAGGTTTCATGGGCAACGAAAGCATTCTTGGTGGCAAGATTGCGAATGCGATTAACTTCCACCAAGAGGCTTTTCATCTGACGCTTCAGCCATTCATGATGCCTATCCTGTTTCTGATGAAGAGCCACAAGAAGCTCTCGGTCGTTGAGAACACGAGTGCGCTTCTTGGGTCTTGGAGCAGTTGTACTATCAGTGGCTTCAGTAGACGCAGGGTGTGGTGCACGTGTAGTGCCAGTCAAAGGATACACCCGAGTGACTGCTTCAACTCCTTCAATGTTCTATGAGAAACTCTGATGCTCTGCATTCTGAAGACTTAGAGGTTCCTTTGCAGGCTCAGGATAGATGGCTTCAGTAGAGATATCCACATCAGGCAGAAAAATCCTATGATTGCGAGCAGATGGCTGATATGAGATATCGGAGTGAAGTTTAATTAGCCGTATTACCCACAGGGCGTAGAACTTCAAGCCAAACAGATCAGAGCCCGATGCAGCAAGTTGGCGGATGAATAAGTCCTGTGCATTGAAGCATTTTCCATAAAGAATATAGAAGACCAAAGTCTTCATTGCACCCTCAAGCTTGGCATTTGGAGAGTGCCCTTTGATGGGCCAGAGAGTTCGCCTGATGATGTGATAGATGGTTCGTGGCAGGTACTCAAGGTCTTCAACGAAGAACTCTGTTGGATAAGCAGCATCTTGGGGCAATGGCTTCATCACGCTGAGCATCTGACTCATATCAGGTTCCGGCCTCTTAAAGATTCTCTCAATAGCTTCACTATACAGCTGACAGCCATGCTCGTAGAGATCGCCAGGAGTGGGCAAACCAGTGAGCTCAATGATGTCAAATGCATTGGCTTCGTGATGAACATTTCCGGTCATCCACTCCAGGACCCAAGTCTTCGGATCTCTGCTGTACCCGCGGATGTGAAGTGTGGCATAGAATTGGAGCAACAACTCTTCATTCCAATGCTCTTGGTCAGTAACGAACGGCAGTAGTCCAACTTCCTTGAAGCAATCCAAAGCTTCTTCCAGACAGGGCAGACCAGCTATGGCTTCAATGTCAAGGCGCTTGTGTGGGAAGATGCGACCTTGGTTGTAAAGAATGCATGAGTAATAGCTTCACTGAGGATAGCTCCAGAACCGATCAGATGATATCCTTTCCCTTGAGTAGGGGTTCCTGGAGCTATCGAAGAATGTGTTGTCTGCCCTGAAGCCATTGATATTGAAGGAGCCAGGTGCTGATGCAGGACCTGGGAATCTTGGCAATCTTGGGATTGGCTTCTGTACCTGAGGCCTGTGCTCAACATGATAGTCGAACTGAGGACCGGCAGCAAACTTAGGAACAGAAGTGATGGGATCAGTGGCTTCGTTGTCTTCTTTTTCCGTTGGGGAGGGCTCCACATTAGCTTCATCGGTGGTTGTGGCAGCCGCAAGATTTTCAAGCACGTTCTCCTTGAGAACTGCTTCTTGGTGGGACAGTGGAGTGGCAACTTGTGGGACTTCATCTTCCGCGGCTGATGCAGCCGAGATTGTCTTCAGCAGAGACTTGAGGCCTTGGACCTTTGCGAAGCCTGCGCAACGCGGGCGACGCCTGTGGAGTTGGAGTGGGTTGGGCCTCATAGTCTTCTTCCTCTTGTGGGCGATCTTCCCATGAAGCATCCTGTGCAATTGGCGTCAGTGGACGACCAATGCTGATGAGTTCGCTATTTTGAGGAAGGATTGCACCATCTTCTACATTGTCATGTTGACCAATGTCTTCAGCAGCGATGGGATCAGCTGCTGGAAAATCTTCAGCTTCATGAGCCTCTGTGGAAGCAGGCTCATGGATAGTCAGTTGGCGTTCATGGCGTTCAGCTTCAGGATAGACCATAGAAATGGGTTCAACTATCAAGGGCTCTGTGGGAGCTGCCCGATCTTTCTTGGTCTTCCTCTTCTTCTTGGAGGAGGCAGTTGGAGAGGCTTCAGAATGTTTCCTCTTCCTAGCTTCAACCTCAGCAGTCCTTGTCTTCTTGAGCATTGAAGCTGTTGACTGGCTTTTTGGCTTCGAGCCAGTCATTTTAGTTGGGAAGACAATAGGAACTGCTTCCTGCCTTGGTGCGTCAGGTTCAGCCGTAGCAGGCTTCTTCTTCTTCTTTGCGGCCATCCTGGGGTCGATGCCAGGATGCCCAAGGGCCTTGCGCTTCTCAGCCTCATTATAGGCTTGCACACATCTGTCAGCCAGAGTCTTCATGCGCTCACGCGAACCCTGAGCTTCTGCACGTTTCTTTACAAAGGCTTCCTTGAGCTCGTGCATCATGCTCTTGAAGTTCTTCACTTCCTGCACGCTGAGCTTGGCCATATGCTTCTTGAACTGAGCCTTTTCATAGTCAATCTTTTGCTTCAGTTCAACAATGCGCTGGGCAATAGCGAGTTCTGAAGCAATGGCGCCTTGGAAGGCGACACTGAGGCCAATTGGTAGCTGTAGATCTTCAAAGCTGATGTTTGGCGTGTCAAACCACTCGTCAATGAAGTTGTGGATGATGGTCACATCAAAGAGAGGCAGATCATTGAAGATTTCTGCTTCTTCTTTGCTCTTGATGAGTTGCTCAAGAGCGTCATCTGCTAGATCTTCATTACTTGACAGATCAATGTCGTCATTGCGCAGAATGGCAGCAGCAGTTAGCTCTTGTCCGGTGTGAGGCAGAGGCATCTTGACTTTCTAGGGCTTGGAGATGCGAGATAAGTCTTTGGACTGCACACTGTCTTCGGGAGGTGCAGTTGCCAGTGGCTGCGCCCTTGAGATTTTTGGTGAGAGGGCAGGCGTTGAAGCTTTAGGCTTCTTCATCTTCTTTGTCTTCGGCGCTGCAGGAGCTTCTTCTGATTCAGCGTCAGCTGCAGGCTCATTCACTGCAGTCCCTTGAACTAAGATGCGGGTGATGAGGCCTTCAAGGTTGGAGAAAGGACCGATGACATTGGGTTCTGCATCTCGTGTGCCATCTTCCCTTGGTGCTGAGGGACCAGGGTTGAAGTCTAGCCCCAAAGTCTTCTTATTCTGCTTCGCTGAGTTCTGGGCAAACTGGAAGTTGCTCTTGAACAGATTGTCGTCACGACACCATAGTAGTGACGATGGGTGTGCATCAGCTGGCTGTGGCCCACGGACCATGCAGGGATAGAAGCCTTGAGCAATGGCTTCATCTCTGTACCTGGGTAGAAGATTCTTGTATTGGATGTCTCCCCACGGTCTCTTGATGGCATTTTTCTCAGCATATTCTTGGGTTACAAATCGGTATTTGAACCATTGTTCTGCCCAATATCTTCAAATCCATTGGATTCGGGTCTTGCGCTGATTGTAATCCTCTTCAGGATCTGTCTTGTACAGTTCTGAGAGTTCATCTGGCAGATCTCTGGATGTTTCTCCACGACGCTTTTTGTCACCCTTCCTTCCTGCTTTCTCTGAAGCCATAAACTTTAACTTGAAAGGCTTCAACACGTTCAAAGGCTTCAAAGGTTTTCGCTTGCTGGACCAACAGGAACTGGCTTCGGAAGAATTAATGTGATGCTGTAAGAATTCTGCAAATGAATGCAGACTATGAGAACCAAAGGATTCTCCCACGGACATGTACCTATGACAGCATTAAGGGGCGAGGGAAGGGGAAGAGGTCATATGCATTCTCAGAAGATTTTGAAGATAAATCAGTTTAGAAGACATTGACCTCATTTTGCGAAGACATTCACTCATAGATAAGGAGTTGGTTCCAGATTTGTACGAATCCACAGTCAGTACAAGTGAGGAATCTAACTACTTTGTGAAGCATAAGTGAATATACTAGGCATGTTATGAGATGCAGTATGAGAGAGATCTAACTTGCGTGAATAGAAACTGCTTGTGGTAGAAAGTGACAAATCCATAGGATCAACGGTGCTGTAAAAAGGAAGTTTTATTTACCACACTAAGAACTGCTAGATGAAGTGGAAGATGAGGCCGAGCAGTTCGATCTTCCGTGCCCTAACTTGGTGACAGAGGACACCTACGGTGACGGCGGAGAGGACGATGTCCGTGGTCGGCGTGAAGACGGCGTCGGAGAGGTTGCAGCAGCGAAGCGCTTCGTCGCCGGCGTCGTCGAGGGCTAGCGGTGGCGCTAGGGTTCGTGCGAGAGTGGAAGAAGAGATAATGACCGCTGTGAAGTGTGTATTTATAGGTACATGGGCGGCACTGCGCTATTACACAGGTGCCCCTGGCGATTCGCATCTGAGGAACACGTGGCCATTATGCGGAATTTTGGGGTTTGTTCCACGTCCCACGCACGCCTTGATTGTCGGGTGGTCGTTCCTACTTCTCCGGGTTTCATGTGGAGGAATGAGCATTGAAAACGGACTTAATGGTTGTCTCTGTATCTTCTGCTGACAAGGACGCAGAGAAGACATTCGACAGTTTCAATAGAATGCATATGATTTGGAGAGATAGAATTTGAGATAGAAAGCATAGAGAGGTTAGGGTCCGATCACATTCACTTAGTTCAGAAGATTCAACAATGAAGACATAGCTATAAGTGAATGTTGTAGAGGACAGAACACTAATATATATATATAATCAACATAGTGAAGATAATCATGAAGATATGTTGAGATCGAAGCCAAACCAAATGTGAAGACATTGCAAGGTAACGTCATGAGTGAAACACTTCAAAATAGAACATTTGGTGGTGGCGTTACCCACCGTATAGGAAGTATTAGACCCAGACACGGCGCACAATTATCGTGGCGCTCCGAAGTCAAATTCCACATTAATGTATTCACACTTAGAATGTATGTCTTCATTGATTGAAGATATACTTTACTTCGTGTGTTGCACATTTAAGTCATCAATATGCATAAGAGTTAGGATGTGTGCCTGGTCACAGGACATTTGAGGATTCCAGGATATTTAGCTCACACCGTAACTTGCAAAATCTCTTCTCATCCAAGGGCTTGGTGAAGATATCTGCCAATTGCTCTTCAGTGTTGACGTGTATGATATCAATATCTTCCTTCACAACATGATCTCTGAGAAAGTGATGACGAATTTCAATGTGCTTTGTCTTCGAGTGGTGAACTGGGTTGTTGGCGATCTTGATGGCGCTTTCGTTGTCGCAGTAAAGTGGCACTTTGTCGGAGTAAATAACCATGGGTAGCCTAGCCGGCTCCCCCTGACCCTTCTGAAAAAATTACGAGCCGATTCGGCCCTCAAGAATCCAAGACGTAGGCCCGCCTTCCCCTTGCCGGC
This sequence comes from Triticum urartu, assembly GCF_003073215.2. NCBI lineage: Eukaryota > Viridiplantae > Streptophyta > Magnoliopsida > Poales > Poaceae > Triticum > Triticum urartu. The sequence continues at coordinate 514,096,433 of NC_053024.1, read as the reverse complement.
TGTCTCCAGGCCGGCTATCGAAAGGCGGCCCGACTTCAGCCCTCATGAAGAGAAGCCGCGGGAGGGCCGGCTCCGAGAAGCCGGCCGCGAGAAGGCCGGCTCCAAGAAGCCGGCTCCCATAAAGCGGTCAAGATCGTACCCTCGAAGTCTGCTTCCACATAGCGGCGATGTGACGGGGCGTGGCTACAGTGAAGCCTGCCACCCCCGAATCCCGGAGCACGCCTGGCACAGTGCACTGTACGGGTGGCCATGACCCGTCCGGCGCAGCACTGTTGCCACGTTGACCCTGATGTCATCCACGACGGGCTACCAGTACGGCCCACGGGCGGTGGGCCCCTTCGGGCAGAGAGACACCCGAAGGCGGTCAGACCTCCCCCAATCGGCCCAAGATAGAGCCGGCTTCCCACAGCCGGCTTGCCACCTCCCTCGAAGAAGACGCCCCATTAAGGAGACAAGACGCGGTGGGGCTACAGTGATCGCCCACCGGGCAGCGGCATTGTAGCCACGCCCACTTCGGCGAAGCCTTCGCCACCAAGATTGAGCAACAGTAACCAGCCGCCGGCGAGGCCCTGACAGTGGGGCCTGCCTGTCGACCAAGGAGCCGGCAGCCGGCGGGACCCACTAGCCGGCGGGCCCCAGCAGCCGGCGTAGAAGCCGGAGAGCGTAGACACAGACGCTGGGCCCCGCGCCCAGCCGGATTACCATTGTACCCCCGGGGGGTAGGCCTATATAAACCCCCCGGGGCATCCATGCACAGGGGGATCAATCCCTGCTAGTCTTAGACACCACATAGGGAGGAGAAGAGAGCAAGCCGTGCCCTTCTTCCTCCTCTCGCCAATAGCTCAAGGAGCACCGTGTAGCTACTTGTTCATCTAGTGACCATGCGGAGACCCCGCAGAGCAGCAGTAGGGGTGTTATCTCCACGGAGAGCCCCGAAGCTGGGTAAGGTTCGCCGGCGTGCATGTCTTCGCCTCATCCCGTTTTCAGGCACCGGCGATGTCTTACTGGCTCCCACAATGATAAGCCACTCGTTGGCATATGTCGCACCTACCACCCGACATTTGGCGCCCACCGTGGGGCCAGGTGCATCGTCGTCCGGAGACCTGTTCTGGACGGGAACCCTCTTCCTCCCCCGCGAGCGTAGCCAGCCCGGCATGCCCGATGGCGCTTGCCACGACGTGCTACAAGGCGTCACCAACATCTGTGCGGCGAGCAGCCTCGCCAATCTCCTTGACAAGACTCTCATCTCTGACGAGCTCGCCCCCGACACGGGCACCGACCACCTCGTCAACCTCCTCGGCCAGCTCCACGTCTCCAGCGAGCCTGCCGTGGACTTGGAGTCGGTTGGCTCCACCGATCCGATGCCTGTCGACTCCGACACGGCCTCGCTCGACACGTTCCCCACCAACGTCGCGATCTACAATGACCCGCTTCCCCGGGCCGATGGCTACGACGCTGTCACCACCGAGGTGATGGTCATCGGCCACGGCGGCGCTTCTGACGAGAGCGCCCACGACACCCCGCACGTGGCGGTCCACGACTTGTCCATCCCCCTCCCGGCCGATGCCGATGCTGAAGCCCTGGAAGCTCGCCGCCTTGCCCTCCTCGCGGAGGGCCGGAAGTTGGTTTCCATGAGACGCCTTGCTGAGGCCCACCGACGCGAGGCCGACCGCGCCGCCTTTGGCACGCCGCCCCCAGGCGGGCCTAGCCGGGCCGGCGTTGTCAGACAGCGCGGCGCTGTCGTCGCCGATATGCTAGGAGTCGACCGCCTAGTCTACGCTACTCCACTCGAGAACCTGCGCGCCGCCCAGGCGGCCGTAGACGAGCTGGATGGACTGGGGGCCGAAGAGCTCCCCCACATGACCCGACGCATCCAGCAGCTGATCGATGCAGCCGCGCAGCGGCACGAAGCCGACGCCCGCGCGGAAAGCCCTCCCCCGCGCCAAGATCACGGCGCGATGTCCCGGACGCCGACTACGGGTAAAACCCGCGCGCGGCGCGAGAAAGAACCGGCTGCCAGCCGAAGCCGAACCCGAATCTCCATCGAGCGAGACGCAGAAGGCCACCCCCGGGCCGTGGAGTGGCGGGGCAACCTGCCTCCGCCCCGGCCCCGTGGAGAGAGATATCCCACCCCGCCGCCTGTTGCGCATCCAACTCTCAGCGGCCGGCTAGGTCGCCGCGAAGGAGTCGGCGAGAACGACGCCCGCCATCGGATCGACCGCCTGTCGCGATCCCTGGCGCTAGAAAAAGAAGACGATGTCAGCCCGCCTTGCTTTGGCCCCCGCATCCGCGATGAGCCTTTCCCCAAAGGGTTCTCGCTCCCAAGAGACACGCCCAAGTACAACGGCTCCGTGAAGCCGGAAGATTGGTTGATCGACTACTCCACGGCGGTTAGCATAGCCAACGGCAACAGGCGCGTTGCCGTGAAGTACGTGCCCCTCATGCTGCAGGGCACGACGCGGACCTGGCTCAACAGCCTCAAGCCATACAGCATCAACAGCTGGCTAGACTTCACAGAAGCCTTCGTCCGCAACTTCATCAGCACCTACAAGCGGGCTCCCAAGCCCAGACAGCTCTCCTTGTGCGTACAAGGCCCCGCCGAGTCCACTCGCGACTACCTCACGCGTTGGGCCGAGCTCCGCAACTCTTGCGAAGGGGTGCATGAGGTGAAAGCCATAGAATACTTCACTGCCGGGTGCCGAGAAGGCACCCTCCTCAAGCACAAGCTCCTCTGCGATGAGCCGACTACCCTCGACGAGCTTCTGATCATAGCGGACAAGTACGCCACCGCCGACTCCTCGATGAAGACCGAACTCCGGGTAGACGCGTCCGGAAAGGTACTCAATCCGGCGCCCAAGACGCCGGCTGGGGACTCCGGCCGACGCCCACACCAGAACGACCACAAGCGCAAGGGCCCGGTGCCGCCCTCCACCAGTCGGCAGGTGGCCACAGTCGAAGACGAGCAGCCCGAAGCGCGGCCCGCACCCAAGAAGCAGAGGGGTGGCAAGCCGGCTTGGCAGCCGGCCTTCTCCTACGAGCAGACTCTCGACGCCCCGTGCAAGTTCCACAGCGGCGCGAAGCCGTCCAACCACACGACCCGGAAGTGCCACTGGCTCACCCGAATCTCTAAAGGCGAAGGGCTCGCGCCGCCTCCGCCTGCCGGTCCGCCGCCTCCGGCTCCGCAGCCGCCGGACGCTCGGCCCGCAGTCGGAGCCGTGCACGATGAGTTCCCCGACGAGCATGCCGCCTATATCATCTTTACAAGTCAGACCGAAGACCGGCGCAGCAAACGCCGAGAGCACCAAGAAGTCAGCATGGTTGCTGCCAACCCCGCCGAGCACATGCTCTGGTCAGAAAAACCTATCAGCTGGAGCCGGACCGACCACCCAGAGGTGATGCCGTCTCCCGGCTCTTATGCGTTGGTTTTGGATGCCACCCTTGCAACGGATAGACGCGCTGCCCGATTCTCCCGCGTGCTGATAGACGGTGGGAGCAGCATCAACATCCTGTACCGTGACACCATGGAGAAGCTAAATGTCAAGACGAAGCAACTCATGCCTACTCGGACTGTGTTCCATGGCATCGTACCCGGCCTGTCCTGCGCCCCTATTGGCAAGATCAAGATTGATGTACTTTTTGAGGACAAGGAGCATTTCCGCCGGGAAGCGATCTGGTTTGAAGTGGTGGACCTGGAGAGCCCTTACCATGTATTGCTTGGCCGACCTGCCTTGGCCAAGTTCATGGCAGTTCCCCACTATGCATACCTCAAGATGAAGATACCGAGCACCAAAGGCGTCATCAGCATAGCCGGCGATTACAAGAAGTCCTCTGAGTGCGCAGCAGCCAGCAGTCGGCTGGCCGAGTCCCTTGTGATTGCCGAAGAAAAGAAGATGTTGGACCGAGTCGTGGCCATGGCCGGCAAGCAGTCAGCCTTGTCCCCCGATCCCAAGGAGCATGATGCTCAAGGATCTTTCCAGCCAGCCAAGGAGACGAAGAAGATACCTCTTGACCCCGAGCACCCAGAGAGGTTTGCCGTCATCGGGGCAAACCTAAACAGCAAATAGGAAGGCGAGCTTGCCGATTTCCTCCGTGAGAATCGGGACATCTTTGCATGGTCCCCCAAGGACATGCCGGGCGTCCTGAAGGAATTCGCCGAGCACAAACTACACGTCCGAGAAGACGCAAAGCCAGTCAAACAACCCCTCCGCCGACTGTCGGAGGAGAAACGCGGGATTGTGAGAGAGGAGATAGCTCGGCTTCTGGCAGCCGGCTTCATTATGGAAGTTTTCTTTCCAGAGTGGCTCGCCAACCCGGTCCTCGTGCTAAAGAAAAACAACAAGTGGCGCATGTGTATAGACTACACGAGCCTCAACAAGGCCTGCCCCAAAGATCCCTTTGCCCTGCCAAGGATTGACCAAGTGATAGACTCCACGGCCGGATGCGAGCTGTTGAGTTTCCTGGATGCTTACTCAGGGTATCACCAGATAAAGTTAAATCCGGCAGACCGCCTGAAGACCGCCTTCATCACGCCATTCGGAGCCTTCTGCTACCGGACTATGACATTCGGCTTGAGAAATGCCGGTGCCACTTTTCAGCGTTGCATGCAGAAGTGCCTACTCAAGCAACTCGGCAGAAATGCCCACGTCTACGTAGATGACATTGTAGTGAAGACGGAGAAGCGCGGCACCTTGCTGGAAGACCTCAAGGAAACATTTGAGAACCTACGCCGGTTCCAAATCAAGCTTAACCCCGAGAAATGCGTGTTCGGAGTGCCAGCCGGCCAGCTCCTAGGCTTCCTGGTCTCCGAACGCGGCATCGAATGCAACCCAGTAAAGATAAAGGCCATTGAGAGAATGGCGATTCCCACCAAACTTCGAGACGTCCAGAAGTTTACCGGATGCTTGGCCTCCCTGAACCGCTTCATCAGCCGGCTCGGAGAGAAAGCTCTTCCCCTCTACCGCCTCATGAAGAAGACCAACCACTTCGAGTGGAATGACCAAGCCGATCAAGCTTTTAACGAGCTGAAGAAGATGCTGGCCACGCCGCCTGTCCTGGCGGCGCCGACTGAGAAAGAGCCCATGCTCCTCTACATTGCCGCAACCAGCCGGGTGGTCAGCACCGTCATCGTAGTCCAACGCCCAGAAGAAGGCCGAGCCCAGCCGGTCCAGAGGCCGGTGTACTATTTGAGCGAGGTGCTGTCTACCTCGAAGCAGAACTACCCGCACTACCAGAAGATGTGCTACGGCGTGTACTTCGCCGCCAAGAAGCTGAAGCCCTACTTCCAAGAGCATCCCATCACGGTTGTATGCACGGCCCCGCTGGCCGAGATCATAGGCAGCCGGGATGCATCCGGCCGGGTGGAGAAATGGGCCATCGAGCTGGCCCCCTATACGATCTTCTACCAGCCTCGCACCGCCATCAAGTCCCAAGCATTGGCCGACTTCCTCATCGACTGGGCCGAGACCCAGTACCTACCGCCGGCTCCCGACTCCACTCATTGGCGCATGCATTTCGATGGGTCCAAGATGCACACCGGCTTGGGAGCCGGCGTCATCCTCACCTCTCCCAAAGGCGACAAGCTCAGATACACGCTGCAAATTCACTTTGCCACCTCCAACAACATGGCCGAGTACGAGGCGCTCATACACGGGCTCCGACTTGCCAAAGAACTCGGCATTCGCCGGATCCTATGTTATGGCGACTCGGACTTGGTGGTCCAGCAATCATCCGGCGACTGCGATGCCAAGGACGCAAATATGGCAAGCTACCGCTTCCTCGTTCAGCAGATCAGTGGGTATTTTGAAGGATGCGAGTTCCTCCATGTACCACGAGCCGACAACGAGCCAGCTGATGCCCTGGCTCGAATAGGCTCCACTCGGCAAGCAATACCAACCGGTGTCTCTCTACAACGCCTCCTCAAGCCGTCTATCAAGCCGTCTCCAGAGTCCGATTCCATCTTCGTGCCGCCTGACCCCGACGCAGCCGGCTCGAAGAACCAAGCAGGTGACCTGGGGACTTCGATAGTCGGCCAGGGGGTATCAGCAGGCGGATCGGGGACTTCCGTAGTTACGCCCGACCCGGGGACTGCCTCACCCGGCTCGGGGACTGCGGTAGTCGGCTAGGAGACTAGCCCAACACAACAGGCGGCGGCCGACTCCGGCATTTCACCACCCAGCCCGCCCGCCCTGGTCGCAGTAGCCGTTCTGGCAATAGAAGAAGTCGCAGCTCCGTCATGGGCTCAATCCATCCTCAACTTCCTAATAAACCAAGATCTGCCGGCTGACGAAGTAGAGGCAAGATAAGTCCAACGCCGAGCCGGAGCATACACAATCGTCAACAGAGAACTCGTCAAGCGCAATGTCACTGGAGTCCTCCAGCGATGCGTTGAGCAAGAGAAGGGCATTGCAATCCTCAGGGACATCCACCAAGGAGAATGCGGCCACCATGCGGCCTCAAGATCACTCGTCGCCAAAGCCTTCCGCCATGGTTTCTTTTGGCCGACTGCTTTGGATGACGCCAAGAAGTTAGTTAAACATTGCAAAGGGTGCCAACTCTTCAGCTCCAAGCAACACATGCCGGCTTCAGCACTCAAGACCATTCCCCTCACTTGGCCCTTCGCCGTTTGGGGACTGGACATGGTGGGCCCATTCAAGACGGCGCGCGGTGGCATGACACATCTGCTTGTCGCCGTGGACAAATTCACCAAATGGATTGAGGCAAAGCCGATCAAGAAGCTGAATGGGCCGACTGTCGTGACATTTATCACAGATATAACAACTCGGTACGGCGTACCACACAGCATCATCACCGACAATGGCACGAATTTCTCCAAGGGAGCCTTGGCATGTTTCTGCGCGACGCAAGGCATCCGGTTGGACCTAGCGTCCGTCGCCCACCCGCAGTCAAATGGCCAGGTCGAGCGAGCCAACGGCCTCATCCTTTCTGGCATCAAGCCCCGACTGATCGTACCACTGGAGCGTTCAGCCGGCTGTTGGCTCGATGAGCTGCCGGCTGTCCTCTGGAGTCTGCGCACTACACCAAACAAGTCAACCGGCTTCACTCCTTTCTTCCTCGTATATGGTGCCGAGGCGGTCATCCCAACTGACACCGAGTTCGACTCACCTCGGGTAACCATGTACACGGAAGCCGAGGCCAAGGAAGCACGAGAAGACGGCGTCGACCTGCTGGAAGAAGGTTGGCTGTTAGCCCTCAGCCGGTCCGCCATCTATCAGCAGGGCCTGCGCCGCTACCACAGCCGGAAGGTCAAGCCAAGATCCTTCCAAGAGGGCGATCTTGTGCTCCGGCTGATCCAGCGAACAGCCGGCCAGCACAAGCTCTCGGCCCCTTGGGAGGGCCCCTTCGTCATCAGCAGAGCCTTAGGCAACGACTCCTACTACCTGATCGACGCGCAGAAGCCGAAGGCACGAAAGAGAGACGACTCCGGCAAGGAGTCGGAACAACCATGGAACGCCAACCTCCTCCGAAGGTTTTACAGTTGAAATGCAGTATGTATCACGCTAACTTTTGTACTAAGTTCGAGACAATAGGCCCCCCGAGGAGAGCTCGGGGACTGCCATCTTTTGTCTATGAAATGAAAAGTATCATGCTTATGGCCTTGTCATTGCATTCACTTTTTTCCGTCCGGCACCGGGTTCGACTAGTCGGCCCGGGGACTGGCCGCCTGGAGTTATATTAGAAGTCCTACCCGCAGTCAGACAAGTAGTGTGTCAGCTCCCAAGCTTTCTCTTGCCAAAAGTCGCAGTTCGAAGAAACGGCTGTCCGGCTGGCAAGAGTTAAGGGCAGGAACGGGTGCCCACACGAAAAACGGCTAGGGACTAACTGACTAATATAACAAAAGCCGGTGTTTCTCCCACCACCAATCGGCTACCAGAGTAGCCGGCCGGCCGGCTTCCATTCACCTCGCTCCAATCTAAGAAATCTCGAGTACTTGCCTTCCCAGAAGGGGAAGGCGGCAAAGGAAATAGCCTAAGGATAAAAAGCATACATGGAAACCAAGCACGCAATAATATTTACATAAAAGACCTTCAAAAGGCCAGCATTCGACATAGTTTGAATACACCCCCAGTGGGTGGAACTGCGCAAGTTTGATAAAATTGTTCAAAAGGCAACAAGCAGGAAAAAAGAAAGACGGCAGACTAAGCCAAGGGAGCGACTGGCGAGTTGGGCAGGTCGGTAGAGACGGCAGTGCCGGCTGGAGGAGTGGCCGGCTGGCGAACCTCGGCATGATCATCGCCCCCCGCAGAGGGCGCGCTAGCACGCGCCTCGTTGCTGGAGGCACGATCATGCTGAGGCTGGCTGGCTGCTTCACCGGCCGGCTCAACGTCTTCGCCCTCCTCTCCTTCATTGTCTTCGCCTTCATCGCTGGAAGCAATCTCCTCTGCCGAGTCTTCACCCGCTGTCGGGTCCAGCCCGAACCACTCCTCCGGCTGGGCAGCGCCGTCATCATTAATTTCAGGAGCGAAGACGCTGATGTCAGTACACTCAGCGATCGTCGAAGCGCGCTGAGCGATAGCCGTCCGCACCTCCTCCATCTCTTCGTCGGCCTCCAGCCGCCAGGTGCGCAGCTGGTCCAGGTTTAGCCCCGGATACCAAGCTCGGACGAACTCCAACGCCCGCCCAACTCCAAGCCGGGCCGCTGATGCTTTCCAAGCCTCGAAGCGGCCAACCGCAACTTCCAGCCAGTCGGCAGTCCGACTCGGGGTGCGGGGAATCGTCTCGCTTGGCCAGAGGGCGGCCAACACCTGCGCCCTGGCGCGCTGGAGGCGGTGGAGCATACGATGAGCCGGCTGCAGCCGCGCTTGGACCGCCAAGAGTTGCTCCTCAAGCGTCCGACTCGCGTCCGGCGCGATGTCGGCCCCCGCCTGACGGCGCGCTTCGCGATGGGCCTCGATGGTTTGGGTAGCAAAGATGGAGTAGCCGGGAAAGTAGTCTGCACAGAGAATAAAAGGCAGCACAAGTCAGAACACAAATCAGGCGGCAAGGGGCATGCAAGGAGCGAGGAAGGTGGCTTACCGTCGATCAAATCCTCAATACGGCCGAAGCCTTCATTCAGCGCTTGCCTGGTCTCAGCCCAGCCCACCGCTTCGGTCTCGAACTCGGCCTTCAGGGCGGCTTCGTTATCCTGCGCCTTCTTCAGGGCCGCCTTGTGGCTTTCCTTCTGGTCAGCCAGCTTCTTGGCCAGGCGGTCGCGCTCCAGGACCAAGGCGTCGTACTCAGTTTCCTTGGCGCGAAGGGCAGCCTGCGCCTCGCTGAGCCGCCCCCTCAAGTCGGCATTGGCTCCTGCAAGCATGAAGACAAAGGAAAAATTAATAAGGGGAAGTCGTCAAGGAAGATCCGACCCGGCTGCTCAGCAGTCGGCCCGAATCTCGGGGACTACACCCAGTGGGTGCGCTGACGCGCCCCCACAGGAGATGAACGAGACAAACACGCACTCCGGCTGCTGGTCAGGTCCTCAGTTCTCCAGCCCAGCTCCTGAGCCTGGGAGTTGAAGGCGGCTGCGCGAAGGTTATGATACTCCTGGAAGATTATACAGGAGGCAAGGATAAGTTAAGTTCCCAGGACCTAGTAAGTTCCAAACCGCCTGCGCAGCAGCCGGCTTGGAACTCGGGGACTACACCCAGTGGGTGCGCTGACGCGCCCCCACTGAAGAAATCGAAAGAGCAAAATAACCAAGGACAGAAGACTCACCCGGATGACGGCCCACGTCGAGAGAAACTCTTGAGTGTATCGCTGCAGCGAGGCGGCCTGAGCTTGAAGCCGGTTCCGGACCTCCTGGGCCGCCGCGTTCAGCTCGCCCGTCCCCCCGCTGGGAGTCCACTCGGACGTGCTGACGCTGGCCGTCTCCAGGGCCTCCGCCGTCTGGCTGGCGCCCGCTGCTCGGTGCGGTTCCGGCACGGAGGCACCACCCCCTGCGCGCTGGCGCAATGCCGGCTGCACCTCGAGGCCGGCCCCTGCCGCCGGCTCGCCCCTGGACGGCTGCTCTGGCGCCGCAGCTGATTGGCCGCTTTGGCCCGCTCCAGTCGGCGCCATCTGCGACGCCCCCTCCACGAAGATCACGGGATCCTCCCGCCTCTCCATCACCGGCGGGCCTTGGTCGACCTCCTCCGACGGGGGCACGGGAACGTCGGGGGCCACGGCGCGGAGGGGAACAACAAGCAGCGGAGGCCGGTTGTGCGAAGCCTCCGCCTCCGTCTCCACGGCTGCCGCCTTCGCCCGGGCCTTGGCCGCCGCGTCGGCCTGCTCCTTCGTCGCCTGGGCGGTCCTTCGCTCCGCTGCCTCCCGCGCCTCCCGCGCGTTCCGCTCTGTGGCCTCCTTAAGGTCAGCGCGGGGATCCACGCGGCGGGAGTTTGAGGACCCTCCAGTCGGCCCGACTACGGAGCCGCCAGGACCTCGCTCGAGAGAAAGCGGCGCCCTGTCCGGCAAGAAAAGAAAGGTTTAGAAGAGTTTCGGATGAAGAAGACAAAAAATATATACGCAAGACATTCGACGACTTACGCAGAGATCGCCTGCGGCTGCTTCACCGCCTTACGGAAGCGGGCCGCCTTCGCGGCCGCCTCATCCCGCTTGGTCACCGCCGTGGAGGCCTTGGATTTTTTCGTCCGGCTGCCGAAGAAGGTCGACGCGGCCCGGCGCTTCTGCGCGCCGCCACGGGCAGCCGGCACGACAGACGAGCCCGCGCCTTGATGATCGGGCGCCGGCTGGCGGTGCAGGGCGACTTCGACCTCGTTGTCATCCGGCCAGTCCTCGAAGCTGGCCCCGAGTCCCGCGCCTCCGGCCTCGTTGCCTTCCCCCACGATGTCGTCTTCCATGGCGGCCACTCCCAGGTCCGGATCATCGGTGTCGTCCACCGTGCGGTCGGGGAGGAGCTGGCGCTCTACCCCCGCGGCCCCGGCTGTCGGCGGGAGAAGAGGGTTCTGCAAAAGGCAAACGAACTGATCAAGAGTCAGCTATCATGAGGCCGGCTACAAATAGGAAGAAAAGAAGAAAGAGCTTACGGCAGGCAGAGGGTTGGCGCGGGAATACGGCCCCTTGCCGTATCGCCAATCCTCGACGAGCTTGCAGTTGGAGATATAATTCACCATGTAAGACACCTCTGCGTGAGGCATCTCCCTGGTGCTCAGCCGGCACGGGTCGAAGCGGCCGCTCATTTGGCAGATCATGTGAGGCCGGCCTTGGAGCGGAAGAACCCAACGCTCCACGAAGGCAGCCACCAAGTCGGCTCCGGTCAGGCCCTCCGACTGGATCATCACCCGAAGCCGGGAGACGGCTGCGTTCCCGGCCTGAGACAGCGACCTGGCCCGGTAGCTCCACGAAGGCTGCCTCCCAGCCGGCGGGCCGGCTACGTAATCCGGCAGGTTGACATAGTCGCCTTGCTGGGCGACGTTCTTCACGTAGAAATAAGACTTCTGCCAAAGCTTCACCGACTGGATCAGCGGAATGGACAGGAACGGATTGTTCTCGCTCGCCCGCCTCATGGCAATGAAGGCTCCGCAGGGGGCGGGCACGCCCGCGACGACGGTGCCGAGCTTGCTTTGGAAGAACTCCCTCCAGAGCTCGAGCGTGGGCAGAACTCCAAGAAAGCCCTCACACAGGGTGACGAAGGCCGACAGCAGCATCACCGCGTTGGGCGTGAGGTGATGCGGCTGGAGGTGGTAGAACTCGAGGAAGGCTCGAAGGAATCCGCTCGCCGGGAGGCCGAAGCCGCGCAGGCAGTGCGAGCGGAAGATCACCCGCTCGCCCTCCTCCGGTGCCGGCGAAATCTCCCTCGCCGGCGCTTGACGAACCCGCACAAGGTTCTCGCCGGGCAGACGCCGCGTCCGGTGGAGGAACTCGACGTGGTCCTCGTGGACGTTGGAGCCATCCCACGAGCTCGACAGCGCCATGGGAGCGATGCGGCGGGGAGCAAGACGAAGCGACGGCGGAACGGCGCGACAAAGAGTTGCTGCGGCGAAGAGAAGAAGAAGGAGGGCGAGAAGGGGCGGAGTGAGGGAGAGCGCGCGAGCGTCTGCCGCTCCCCCTCCTCCTCCTACTTATAGACCGCGCGGCGGAGCCGAGGAGGCGCGGCGTGGGGGAACATGGGGATCAACTGCGCCCACTCCCCCATGTCCCGCGATTATTGTGCCTTGATGGCAGAATAAAACTGCCGCGGGAAGGCGAGAGGTCCATGTGGGCCGCAAAAGATCCGCGCTCGGACCGAGGCCTGCGAGTGGCGGGCCCGGGCCTGCGGCGGCGTCCCGCCGCGCGCGTACGTTGGCAGGATTTCCTCGCCACGTGGCCCGCGTTCCCGCCTATGAGAAACGGAGCTTTTCCGAAGACGGCGCGCACGAGCAAAGCCGGCCCCTCGGGATAGGAAGTTGACCTAGCTTCTCGTCCCTTTGTTAGCCTCGAAGCTTGATCAGCTTCGGGGACTACTGTCGGAGTAAATAAACATGGGTAGCCTAGCCGGCTCCCCCTGGCCCTTCTGAAAAAATTACGAGCCGATTCAGCCCTCAAGAATCCAAGACGCAGGGCCGCCTTCCCCTTGCCGGCTGTCTCCAGGCCGGCTATCGAAAGGCGGCCCGACTTTAGCCCTCATGAAGAGAAGCCACGGGAGGGCCGGCTCCGAGAAGCCGGCCGCGAGAAGGCCGGCTCCAAGAAGCCGGCTCCCATAAAGCGGTCAAGATCGTACCCTCGAAGTCTGCTTCCACATAGCGGCGATGTGACGGGGCGTGGCTACAGTGAAGCCTGCCACCCCCGAATCCCGGAGCACGCCTGGCACAGTGCACTGTACGGGTGGCCATGACCCGTCCGGCGCAGCACTGTTGCCACGTTGACCCTGATGTCATCCACGATGGGCTACCAATACGGCCCACGGGCGGTGGGCCCCTTCGGGCAGAGAGACACCCGAAGGCGGTCAGACCTCCCCCAGTCGGCCCAAGATAGAGCCGGTTCCCCACAGCCGGCTTGCCACCTCCCTCGAAGAAGACGCCCCATTAAGGAGACAAGACGCGGTGGGGCTACAGTGATCGCCCACCGGGCAGCGGCACTGTAGCCACGCCCACTTCGGCGAAGCCTTCGCCACCAAGATTGAGCAACAGTAACCAGCCGCCGGCGAGGCCCTGACAGTGGGGCCTGCCTGTCGACCAAGGAGCCGGCAGCCGGCAGGACCCACTAGTCGGCGCAGAAGCCGAAGAGCATAGACACAGACGGTTGGGCCCCGCGCCTAGCCGGATTACCATTGTACCCTGGGGGGTAGGCCTATATAAACCCCCCGGGGCATCCATGCACAGGGGGATCAATCCCTGCTAGTCTTAGACACCACATAGGGAGGAGAAGAGAGCAATCCATTCCCTTCTTCCTCCTCTCGCCAACAGCTCAAGGAGCATCGTGTAGCTACTTGTTCATCTAGTGACCATGCGGAGACCCCGCAGAGCAGCAGTAGGGGTGTTATCTCCACGGAGAGCCCCGAAGCTGGGTAAGGTTCGCCGGCGTGCATGTCTTCGCCTCATCCCGTTTCCAGGCACCGGCGACGTCTTACTGGCTCCCACAATGATAAGCCACTCGTTGGCATATGTCGCACCTACCACCCGACACACTTGCTTCAGATGAATGCCATAGTCCTTGAGTGTTTGCTTCATCCACAGAAGCTGAGCGCAGCAAGATCCAGCAGCAATGTATTCAGATTCAGCAGTGGAGAGAGATACACAGTTCTGCTTCTTTGAAGACCAACATATAAGTGATCGTCCCAGAAAGTGACATGTGCCTGATGTAGACTTGCGATCAACTTTGTCACCAGCATAGTTAGCATCCGAGAATCCAACCAGATCAAATTCTGAGCCCTTTGGATACCATAATCCTAGAGTTGGAGTGTGAGCCAAATATCGAAGAATTCGCTTCACAGCTAAGTGATGCGACTCCTTTGGTGCCGCTTGAAATCGAGCACACATGCAAACACTAAGCATAATATCTGGCCTAGATGCACATAGATAAAGTAAAGAACCAATCATGGAGCGGTATACCTTTTGATCGAACTCTTTACCATTGTCGTCGGGACCCAGATGATGTTTGGCTGGCATTGGTGTTGTGAAGCCTTTGCAGTCTTGCATACCGAACTTCTTCAGGCAATCTTTGAGATACTTCTCTTAAGATATGAAGATGTCGTTGCGTTGTTGTCGTATTTGAAGACCGAGGAAGAACTTCAGCTCTCCCATCATGGACATCTGATATTGCTCTTGCATCATATATCCAAACTCTTCACTATACTTCTGATTGGTGCAGCCGAAGATAATGTCATCCACATATATTTGGCACACAAACAGTTCACCATCATATGTCTTCGTGAAGAGAGTGGGGTCTAGGGAACCAGGTATGAAGCCTTTGCTCTTCAGGAAGTATTTGGGTGTGTCATACCAGGCCCGAGGGGCTTGTTTGAGGCCATACAGTGCCTTGTTGAGCTTGTATACCATGTCAGGATGTTTTGGATCTTCAAAGCCAGGCGGTTGTGCAACATACACTTCTTCTTCAACCTTGCCATTGAGAAAAGCACTCTTCACATCCATTTGATATAGAAGTATGTTGTGATGATTTGCATAGGCCAGCAGTATGCGTATGGCTTCAAGTCTAGCCACAGGAGCAAATGTTTCATCAAAGTCAATGCCTTCCACTTGAGTATATCCTTGAGCAACGAGACGAGCTTTGTTTCTAACAACTTGACCATGCTCATCTTGCTTGTTGCAGTATATCCATTTGGTGCCTATTATATTGTGCTTTCGTGGATCAGGACGCTTAACTAGTTCCCATACATTATTCAGCTCAAACTGTTGAAGCTCTTCTTGCATAGCTTGAATCCATTCAGGTTCCATGAAGGCTTCTTCAACTTTCTTGGGTTCTGTTATTGAGACGAATGCGAAGTGCCCACAGAAATTTGCTAGCTGAGTTGCCCTTGAACGAGTGAGTGGACCGGGTGCATTGATGCTATCAATTATTCTTTCAATCTGCACTTCATTGGCAACGCGAGGATGTACAGGGCGAAGACTTTGCTCTTGCTGATCATTGTCGTTGTTAGAAGGAATGTCTTCAGGCTGAGCATTGTCTTCATGTTGATCAGGTGCTGAGATTATAAGTTCTTCTTCAGGATGAGCTTCAGAAGGTATAATTTCTCCAGTTCCCATTAGCTTGATTGATTCACTGGATGGAACTTCATCTAGCACATTTGGCAGTTGCTCTCTTTGTGAACCACTGGTCTCGTCGAACCGCACATCCATTGTTTCAACCACTTTGTAATGAAAGAGATTGAAGACTCTGTAGGACTGTGAATCCTTTCCATATCCAAGTATAAAACCCTCATGTGCTTTTGGTGCAAACTTTGAGGTGTGATGTGGCTCCTTGATCCAGCACCTTGCGCCAAATACTCTGAAGTAACTGACATTTGGCTTCTTGCCAGTAAGGAGCTCATAAGATGTCTTGTTCAGAAGCTTGTGAAGATAAACATGATTGATTGTATGGCATGCAGTATCAATGGCTTCAGGCCAGAATTTTCTTGGGGTCTTGTATTCATCTAGCATCGGTCTGGCCATCTCAACGAGTGTTCTGTTCTTGCCTTCGACGACGCCATTCTGCTGTGGCGTGTACGGGGATGAGAATTCATGTGTGATGCCCAAGGTATCAAGATATGTATCAAGGCCAGTGTTCTTGAATTCAGTGCCATTGTCACTTCTGATGTGCTTTATCTTGGCGCCATAATTGTTCATAGCTCGATTGGCGAAGCGTCTGAAGACATCCTGCACTTCAGTCTTGTAAAGGATTATGTGCACCCAAGTATATCTAGAGTAATCATCAACAATAACGAAGCCATAGAGGCATGCAGTAGTAGTAAGAGTTGAGTAATGAGTGGGACCAAAAAGATCCATGTGAAGCAGTTCGAAGGGTCGAGTAGTGGTCATGATTGTCTTTGAAGGATGTTTGGCCCTCGTCATCTTCCCTGCTTCACAGGCACCGCATAAGTGGTCTTTCTTGAACTTGACGCCCTCAATGCCTATGACATGCTTCTTCTTCGCAAGGGTGTGGAGGTTCCTCATGCCAACATGCCCAAGCCTCCGATGCCAGAGCCAGCATTCTGAAGCTTTTGCTAGAAGACATACGGCAAGCTGTGGTCCTGCTGAGAAATCTACTACGTACAGATCATCTTTTTGATACCCTTCAAACACTAGAGACTTGTCAGATTCCATTAGTACAAGGCAACGCTATTTTCCAAATATTACGATCATGTTCAAATCGCAAAGCATTGAGACAGACATTAAGTTGAAGCCAAGGGATTCAACAAACATGACTTTTTCCATGTGTTGATCCCTTGAGATTGCAACTCTACCTAGACCCAATACCTTACTTTTACCAGTGTCAGCAAATGTGATGTGGCTTTTGTCGGATGGACGTAAGGTTGAGTCCATAAGAAGACTTCTTTTGCCAGTCATGTGATTTGTACACCCACTATCAATAATCCATTCTGAAGACGCTGGTGTCGTACCCTACAGTGCAGTTAGGGGGATAGGCTTCACCAAGAGCATTGTGAAGCAAAAACATTTGACGAACCAATGGGTTATGAAAGCTTAGATCCGGACTAGGACTAATAGGGAGAGTAGCAAGCGATTCAGGAACGAAGTACATAGTAAGACCATTCGGGCATTTGATCTTGCGCCCTACAAGATGTTTAAGGTCCCCAGCAATGGCGTCAGACGATTTTGGTTTTTTGCTGGAGACCTTTCCCTGCAAAAGAGAGTTAAGCTTTCTTAGCCACCCACAACTTCAAGGGTGGCTGAGAAACAATAAGTCTAAGTGCAGCATCTGAGAATTTTGGCTTTGGAGCCCTAGCAAACAGTCTTGCAGGCGGACAATAATACTCATAAGAATAAGCAGAATAGTTCTTGGTCTTATGAACATGGCGGTTTGATGAACCGCTCTCATATTCATATGCCTGAGTATGGTTTCCCTGCAAAACATTTGCGTTAGTGCGACTCATGTGAGTCCTCTGTCTGTATGAAGCCTTTGGACCGTATGAAGCCTTTGGTCTGAGGTTTGTCTTCTTCACGTGAGGTGTCATGATGACATTCACGGGAAGATTCTCCAGACACCTTTTCGGAACCCAGATCTTCTTCATAGGCGGTCCATTCCTGCAGTTAGTACCAATGTATCTGGCAAACACTTCACCATTCTGATTCTTAAACAGTATATAGTTTGCATCAAAGGATTCATCAATGATAATGGGGTTAGCACAGGTGAAGCCAGATAGATTGGATGGGTCTGCTGAAGGTTCCTTTGCAGCAACCCACATGGCTTTGGGGTACTGCTCAGGTTTCCAGTAAGATCCATCAGCATTCATTTTCCTTACGAACCCAACACCCTCTTTCCTCGGGTTTCGGTTCAGAATCTGCTTTTTGAGGACATCACATAGTGTCTGATGCCCTTTAAGACTTTTGTACATCCCTGTTTCAAGCAATGCTTCAACCTAGCATTCTCATCAGCAATAGCAGTGGTATCCTCAGCAGAGGGGTTAGTTACCACATCAACAGTTGAAGATATTGCAATAGTAGTAGCAGTAGAACATTCAGCAACAGAAGTAGCATTATCACGCTCAATGCATTTAAGACATGGTGGTTCAAATCCTTCCTGAGCAGGACTGATCTGTTTGGAGTGAAGTGACTCGTTTTCCTTTTGAAGATCTTCATGAACCGCTCTCAATTTCTCAAGATCTTGCTTCCTTTGAAGATAATATAGGAAAGCTTTTCATGAGTTGTTGAGAGAGTTTCATGACGACTTTCAAGTTCCTGATACTTAACGTGAAGATTTTTTATGTCTTCAATTAAGGATTCAGATCGAATCATTTCAGCACCTAACAGATCATCGCTTCTGTCTAATAGTTTTTGAATATGTTCCATAGCTTTCTGTTGTTCAGTTGCAATTTTAGCAAGTGTTTTGTAGCTGGGTTTTGAATCACAATCAGAGTCATCGTCACTAGATGTTTGATAGTGAGTAGTGCGTGTGTTTACCTTGGCACCGCGAGCCATGAAGCAGTAGGTAGAAGCGGAGTAGTCCTTGTCATTTGCATTGGTGTCGGTAACGAGGTCATTGTCTTCAGTATTGAAGATGGACTTGGCAACGTATGCTGTAGCCAGACTTGCGACGCCTGAATCGGACTCCTCCTCAGACTCCACCTCCGCCTCCTCAGAAGCGGACTCCTCCTCTGAGTCCATTTCCTTGCCAACAAACGCACGTGCCTTGCCAGATGAGCTCTTCTTGTGTGATGAAGACTTTGAGGAAGACTTGGACGAAGACTTTGAGTATTTCTTCTTCTTCTTGTCGTCAGAGTCATATTCCTTGCTCTTCTTCTTCTTTTTGTTCTCATTGTCCCACTGTGGACACTCAGAGATGAAGTGGCCAGGTTTCTTGCACTTGTGACATGTTTTCTTCTTGTAGTCGTGAGCAGAAGCTTCATCATTCCTTGAGCTTGATCGGGAAGACTTTCTGAAGCCTTTCTTCTTGGTAAATTTTTGGAACTTCTTCACAAGCATAGCAAGTTCTCTTCCAATGTCTTCAGGATCATCAGAACTGCTGTCAGATTCTTCTTCAGATGAGGAGACGGCTTTTGCCTTCAAGGCACGAGTTCGCCCATAGTTTGGACCGTAGATATCTCTTTTCTCAGAAAGCTGAAACTCATGTGTGTTGAGCCTCTCAAGTATGTCAGATGGATCGAGTGTCTTGAAATCAGGACGTTCTTGAATCATCAGGGCTAGGATGTCAAACGAACTATCAAGTGATCTCAGTAGTGTCTTGATGACTTCATGTTTGGTGATCTCAGTAGTGTCTTGACGACTTCATGTTTGGTGATCTCAGTAGCGCCGAGGGCTTGAAGCTCATTTGTGATGTCAGTGAGTCGGTCAAAAGTGTGCTGGACATTCTCATTGTCATTTCGCTTGAAGCGGTTGAAGAGGTTGCGAAGGACACTGATTCTCTGATCTCTCTGGGTTGAGATGCCTTCATTGACCTTGGAGAGCCAGTCCCAGACCAGCTTAGATGTCTTCAAAGCACTCACACGGCCATACTGTCCTTTGGTCAGGTGACCACAGATGATATTCTTGGCAGTAGAGTCCAGTTGAACAAATTTCTTGACGTCAGCAGCAGTGACACCTTCTCCAGCCTTGGGAACACCGTTTTTGATGACATACCATAGGTCGACATCAATGGCTTCAAGATGCATGCGCATCTTATTCTTCCAGTAGGGATATTCAGTTCCATCGAAGACGGGGCACGCAGCGGAGACTTTAATTATCACTGCAGTCGACATAGCTAAAACTCCAGGTGGTTAAACCGAATCACACAGAACAAGGGAGCACCTTGCTCTGATACCAATTGAAAGTGTGTTATATCGACTAGAGGGGGGGTGAATAGGCGATTTTTATGAAAGTCTTCAAAACGTGGAAGTTATGAAGACAAACGATAGAAATAAACCTGTTCCATGCAGCGGAAGGTAGACTACACTAGGCAAGCCATAGTCAAGTATTCAATGAAGTGAAAGCACAATGACTTAATAGCAGCAATGTAGTAAGGATCAGGTAGGAAGATATTATGAAGCCATACAGAACATGCAGTCACTCAGTGAAGACAAAAGATAGTGCAAACATACAATGACTTCACAAGGAGCAACAGTAAGTAAAGGGAAGGGAAGATGAAACCAGTGACTCGTTGAAGACAATGATTTGTTGGACCAGTTCCAGTTGTTGTGGCAACTGTATGTCTGGTTGGGGCGGCTAGGTATTTAAACCTTAGGACACACAGTCCCGGACACCCAGTCCTGAACACGCAGCTCAGGACACCCAGTCCTCACCGTAATCCCCTTGAGCTAAGGTCACACAGACCTCGCCCAATCACTCTGGTAAGTCTTCAAGGTAGACTCCCAAACCTTCACAGACTTCGTTCACCAGCAATCCACAATGTCTCTTGGATGCTCAGAACGCGACGCCTAACCGGCTGGAGGATGCACAGTCCTCAAGTGTAATAAGTCTTCAGATCACACAGACAAGAAGACTTAAGTGATGCCCAATTCTCTCTGGCTCTGGGTGGTTAGGGCTTTATCCTCGCAAGGAATTCTCTCTCAAAGGATTCGAGGTGGGTTGCTCTCAAACGACAAAAGCCATACTCTCAATCTGAGCAGCCAACCGTTTATGGTTGTGGGGGGTGGGCTATTTATAGCCACTTGGCAACCCGACCTGATTTGTCCGAAATGACCCTGGGTCACTAAGGAACTGACACGTGTTCCAACGGTCAGATTTCAAACTCACACGGCAACTTTACTTGGGCTACAAGCAAAGCTGACTTGTCCGACTCTGGACAAGATTCGCTCTCATAGTCTTTACTCGAAGACATAGGTTTTTGGTTAGGCATCACTTCAGTCAGTCTGAATGGTTCTCTTGGACCCCACTTAACAGTACGGTGGTTCCTATGACTCAACACAAAAGAAAAAGAACTACGAAAGATCTAAGTCTTCGAGCTCCATAGGCTTCATGTGGTGTCTTATCTTGTCATAGTCTTCAATGTGAATATCTTCATATTCCACCTTTGACTTCAATGTCTTCATACATTTTTAGGGGTCATCTCTGGTAGGAAAACCGAATCAATGAGGGACTTCTACCTGTGTTATCCTGCAATTCTCACAAACACATTAGTCCCTCAACTAGGTTTGTCGTCAATACTCCAAAACCAACTAGGGGTGGCACTAGATGCACTTACAAACACGCCTGACATGTGGGCCACAGATCACAGCAATTCGCCAGCACGTACAAGGGCGGCACGGGCTCGCAAGGCCAACACCAAAGTAACTGGGCCAGAGTGGGTGAACTAGCCTAGCACACCTACTTATCCTACCGCGACCAAGGGGGTTCGCCATCCAGTGGACCAGAACGGCACGGCACCGGCTCTCTCTTCTCCCACCTACCCTGTTTCCCCAATTCATATGAACCCTAGTTCATGGCAATTGTAACTCAGCTGTAATCAGATCCTTGGCTATGTTGTATTAGATCGAGAGACATATCTACTCCCTTACAAAAATTACTCGTCGTGGTTTTAGTTTGAACTAAACCACAACGAGTAATTTGGAACGGAGGAAGTATATACTCTAAAAAAAACTTGATACTAGCTCAGTTTTTCTTTTCGAGAGAATACCAATTTTCTTTTGTGTACCTACCTCCAAAAGAAAATACCATGAGTTTTTGACAAATCACGGTTTTGAATATTTTATTTGTCCCTATCAACAAATACAACAGTTTTGTACACTGTAGTATCTTGAATTTCATGATTTTTTTTGGATTTTAAAAGGAGATCTAGAATTTTTTCAGGAAAATGCTATCTAACGAACATTCGCTAGGGGTGGGATCCCAGCGAACACCCCCAGAGCCATTAGATCCAGATCAAATGATGACAATCTTTGCAAAATACTACCCGCAATTTGAACAAAACTGAATGCCATACCTAATGGCAACCGTTCGGCAACTCTGGCTGTTTTTTTTCTTAAACCAAAATGTGGAAAAAAAGTAAAAAAACATGCTACTAAAGTAGGCCTTGAACTTTTTTTAGCGCGTCTACTACTACTTGTAAAAGCCGTGGTTAGATGATTCCAAATAATCTCAACCATTCAACCAAATATAACCAACCTCCTACGATGTTTCTATGATGTCCATCACATCACCCATAGAATGGAAACACCACTAATTGCATTAATTGTACTTGATTTTGGAAACTTCACCAATTGTGATAGATTTTTGGATCAATACTGATTGCATCAATTGCAAATGATCTTGAAACAAAATATTAACTACACAAATAATCTCCATAATGGCCTATCTTGGTTGTCTCTTATTCACTTAATCATATCACATCATGACCCATTCTCTACGAGTAAGAAGAGTAAGAGAAAGTGTATTCATGCATCAATGAGGACACAAACCGTATGACAGACTCCATTGTTGCCAAAAGTGCCCACAGTGTAGCAACAACACCCGACCAAATAACCTAACCGGTGGTGCATACGGAGTTAACAGCTTCATCAAGGACGATGACCCCTTTGTCATGAATTAGGACCTTGGCGTATAGAAAAGCCGAAACCAAAGGACATGGCATGTCCTTTAAGTGGATAAATAGGGGCATTAATGCATGCGAAGTCACACGACCATACATTGGCATGACTTGGCTCAAATTATCAAAAGGACAACCTTAGGCAACATCTCTGTAGCGAAATGGAAGAGTAATTGAAGTGGACGACGACATTGTAAAACTCCCTAATTATTAGAAATATGCCCTAGAGGCAATAATAAATGTTATTATTTATTTTCACATTTGTAATTAATGTTTATTTTCAGTGCTATAACTGCAATGGTTCTTGAATGTGAGATTGAGAGGAAAACTCGGTTGCACATGTGGCGTAAAAAACCAAGTAGATTCATAGCTCTGCGTTGCATGACGATCCGATTTTCCTGATAATAGGGCGTAGTTAAAGTAACAAGGATGCTGAAATACCACTGTTGCTAATTCCATTTGATTTTGTGTAGTGCCTCTTCTCCTTGTGGGGTATGGTTTTGGTGCATTGATTTGTTGCCCTTTTTACTCAGCTGGGTGGTGCGATATACACCAAAGTTGCTGATGTTGGAGCTGATCTTGTTGGAAAAGTTGCGCAGGGGGTACCAGAAGATGATCCTCGTAATCCTGATGTCATTGCTGACTTGGTAATTGTGTTTCTTAATAAAGATTTGGAATGTTTCCTCATGTTTTTATTTGAAAATGAGTGGTATTTTGTTCATCGAATGTACTACCTGGATGGCTGGATATAAGGATATTCAGTTTGGATGAGCTTCATAAGTTTTATCAGCAATGATGTGACCTTAACTACTCGCATTCTTTCTTAAGCCCACACAAATTATTATTTTCGGTAAGGGATGGACTAGCATTGTCGTGCAAGACTTTGTAGAATCCCAAAGTTCTGTATATGCATTTTCAATAATTGGATATTCGTGGCTTGTGTTGTAATTGAAGATCTGTTTTTCATACAACTTATTATCTGGTTGCCACCAGCATATATATTTCATCTAGTGCTGGCTGTTATGATATATGGATTTAATTTAACTTAATAATACACTGCCTATGCAAGTTGGTGATTGTTGGGGAACGTAGTATTTCAAAAAAATTGCCTACAATCACGCAAAATCTATCTAGGAGAAGCACATCAACAAGCGGGGAGAGTGTGTCTACGTACCCTCGTAGACCAAAAGCGGAAGCATTTAGCAACGCGCTCGATGTACTCGAACGTCTTTGCGATCCAACCGATCCAAGTACCGAACATACGGCACCTCCGCGTTCAACACACGTTCAGCTCGATAACGTCCCTCGAACTCTTGATCCAGTTGAGGCCGAGGAAGAGTTCCGTCAGCACGACGGTGTGGCGACGGTGATGATGAAGTTACCGGCGCGGGGCTTCACCTAAACACTATGGCGATATGACCAATGCGTGTAACTGTGGAGGGGGGCACCGCACACGACTAAAAGATCAACTTGTGTGTTCTAGGGTGCCCTCTCCCCATGTATATAAAGGAGGGAGGAGGGGAGGGCTGGCCGGCCCCTAGGGCACGCCCTGAAAGTGCGTTATATCGACTAGAGGGAGGGTGAATAGGTGATTTTTATGAAATTCTTCACTAAGGAATTTGCCGGTGAGGAAATTCCTTAGCGAAGAACTACTAGCAGCGGAATGAGTACTCAAAAGTAAACATAACAGAATACAAGCATAGTCATCATGATGAAATGAAGACAGGCACAGAGTACAGAAGCGTAAGCACAGGATAACACAGGATGAAGACAAACAGACTGAAGAAATTGAAATGAGGAAATTGAGAAAGTCTTCAGTCAAAGTCTTCAAACACAGATATGAACAACCACACAACACAGTTATGAGGAAATGAAAGAGTTAAAGAAATAGAACCAGTAAGCTTGGTGAAGACAATGATTTGGTAGACCGGTTCCAATTGCTGCCTCAGTTGTACGTCTGGTTGGGGCGGCTGAGTATTTAAACTCGAGGACACACAGTCTCGGACACCCAGTCCTGAACACGCAACTCAGGACACCCAGTCCTCACCGTATTCTCCTTGAACTAAGGTCACACAGACCTCGTCCAATCACTCATGGTAAGTCTTCAGGCGACTTCCAAACCTTCACAAACTCGGTCACTCGGCGATCCACAATTCCTCTTGGATGCTCTAGACCATGACGCCTAACCGTCTGGAAGAAGCACAGTCTTCAAAGGTAACAAGCGTCGGATCCACGCAGGATCAATCTCTTTAGTGATGCTCAATCACTTGGGGTGTGTAGGTGTTTGGGTTTTGGGTTTTTGGTTTTTCCTCACTTGATGATTTTCGCTCAAAGTCTTCAGAGGATGGGTTGCTCTCAAATGACAAGTGTCAGTTTCTCTCAGAGCAGACAACCAGCTAGTGGTTATAGGGGGAGGCTATTTATAGCCTAGGGAGCAGCCCGACATGATAAGACATAAATGCCCTTCAATGATATGACCATTAGGTGGATAGATATTTTGGGACAGCTGGCGCATAGCACAACAACGGTCGGAATTTTGAGTAGCAAAATCCTCAGGGCTATCATGTTCCTCACTGTGTAGGAAATCCGCACTGGCGAATTCCTAACTCCTCAGTCAGAACAAATTCCTCAGAGACCAGAAGAACTTCGTCTCTGTCACTGAAGAAATTGACTGAACTGTATGAGATTTCCAATGGCTTCACTCGAAGGGATTGGTAGGTGTAGGATTTTGAGTTGAGCATCACATGGAAATTTTTCCTTAGTATTTCCTCGACCCCCTTTAACAGTACGGTGTTTTCTATGACTCAACAAAGAGAAAATGAAACTATGAAAACAAAAGTTTTCACACTTCATGTTCCTCGAACGAATACCAAGTCTTCACGGTCACACCATTTTCTTCACTTTCAAAGTCTTCAGAAAGTATTCAGAATACCAAAGTCTTCAGACGAAGAACTTCATTTTTAGGGGTCGACTTTCTCTGTAAATATCAAACTCCTCATAGACTTATAGACCTGTGTACACTCATAAACACATTAGTCCCTTAACCTATAAGTCTTCAATACACCAAAATCACTAAGGGGCACTAGATGCACTTACAATCTCCCCCCTTTTGGTGATTGATGACAATATAGGTTAAGTTTTCAACGGGGATAAACATATGAAGTGTAACTACTAATATTGAGGAATTTGATTGCAAGATATAGAAGAACTCCCCCTGAAGATGTGCATAGTGAGGAATTTGCTTTTGAAGCAATGCACACCTGAAGAGTTGAATCATGGAGATCTCCCCCTATATCTTGTAATTCATACACGCATTTGATATATAACAGTGAAGAATTTGAAATGCATGATAAAATATGATGACTGATGTAATTCAGCATGTGTGCAATAATATTAACAAAGAATAAGCATGCAGGAAAAACGTATCAAGAGTATCAGAGCACCATCGGGTTTAAGTTTACAACTCGATCCAGTAAAGTCGCAGAAGAACGAGAGTTGTAACTTAACAAAAAAAACACCCATATAGAAAGACCCGCTTGAAGACTAACTCAAAATTCTCCCCCTTTGTCATCAAATGACCAAAAGGATCGAATATGAGGACTAACGCCCCTGGAGAATATCAAGTTGATGAAGGAGCGCCAGCGTTATTGGGGTCGTTTGTTGTAGTAGGGCCTGCCGCAGTGTCGTCCAAGTCTTCATTTTCATCAGTGTCGCGCAATGAAGAATATGAGCTGGCCACCAGAGAAGGAACCTTGACCTTCTTGAATTTCTTTGGTGGAGGTGCAGACCAGTCAAAATCTTCTTCGAGACCCATGTTCTTCAGATCTTCTTCACCATACAGATGTGACAGGATTGCCCAGGTGCGACCGAAGACTTGATGGAGGTAGTAGTGGTTTTTCTTCACTGCATTGTGTGTGTCAGTCATGTTGTGAAGAAGTGAACCAAACTGACGCTTAACCCATTTGTGATTTTGATCCACCTTCTGGTGAAGACTAAGCAGAAGTTCACGGCCAGTCATCATGCGCGGAGCAGTGGCTTGAGGAGTGGACTTGGGTGCATTGGCAGAGTCATGTGTGGCAGAGTCATCATTGGTGGAATAAGATGCAGCTTTGCGAAACTGACCATCCAATGGACGAATGCCTTCATCTATTACAGCTGGTGCCTTGCCCTTTCCATCAACTGAGGAATATGTCTGCTTGAGGACTTCAATTGGGGGCAAGTAGCTGAGTGATTCTGGAAATCAGCTTTGTAGTTGAGTGAAGACCTTGTCCTGAGGAATCTCATAATCCAAGGTCCATAAGGCTTCAGCTCAAACGGAGACAGTGCAACATTTTCCATAGTCCTCATGAAGAAATCGTGATAATTGACAGGAATGCCATGAACGATGTTGAATACCAAATTCTTCATGATGCCAACAATTTTCTCATCAGATGAGTCGTGGCCTTTGATAGGACTGATTGTCCTCGTAAGAATACGATAGACAGTTCTGGGCACGTACAGCAATTCCTTCACGAGGAATTTGGTTCTTGGTGCCTAACCTGGCTTCAAAGGTTTCATCAGCACCTGCATGTAATGATGTGTGAGCTCAGGTTCACTGTAGATGCAGCGAGCTTCTTCAAGGGGAGGACTGAGTGGTAGAGCACGAATCAATTCAGAGGCTGGTGCAGTGTAGTGAGTGTTTTCAAACATCCAGTCCAACACTCAGGAATTCACATCTTCAGCATCTCCAGTGACTTGCAGCGTTGCATAGAATTGAAAAATCAGTTCTTCATTCCAATCGCAGATGTCAGAGCAAAAGTTTAACAGTTCAGCGTCGTGAAGAACACTGAGGACTGGTGCGAAGCACGGCAGAGATTCCATATCCACGTGAGGAATATGCTCATGGTAGAAGATCTTCTCCTTGTTGAACAACACTGAGGAATAGAAATTGGCTTGACTAGCAGTCCAGAAACGCCTCTTCCTAATGCGAGCAGAGTTATATGGGTTGTAATCTTCGAAGAATACGTGCTCGCCGAAGAAATCATCAGCCTTGAACTTTTGCTTGCGTGAGAATGGGTCCTTTGGCTTCGGCAGAGGAGTGTCAGTGAGTTGCATCACGACCTCAGGAATCTCAATCGCAGGTTCTTCAGGCTGAGGAATTTCTGGTTCCTCCTCAGTGACAGTCTGTGCCGTTGGTTGTTCAACGGCAGCAGTTTCTTCAGCGCTAGTGGTTGGAATTTCCTCATGGACAGATGCAGTGGGATGAGTTTCTTCAGAGCCCATATGTACAGTTTGTGTGGGGGACTGAGGAATTTGCTGTAGAGGGGTGAACATTGGTGAGTTTGGATGCTGACTTTCCCAGAATTCATCACTTATTACGGGTATGGAGCAGCCAATGTCCACATCTTCATCTTCCATTTCTTCAACCCCAGCCTCTTCAGCTATGAACTGAGGCATAGGCGAGGAGATTATAGGTGTTGAAGGGATCGCATCCACTTCAATTTCTTCATCCAATGGTTCAGACGAAGCAGCAGAAGGAGTTTCTTCATCAGATCTGCTGGGGATCAGATATTCTTCATCAAAATGAACAAGGTCCTTTGATGGCCTGGTTGAGACGGGAATAACATTAATCGGATTTGCAAATGAACTTGTCATAGGCTTCATTTTCTTCAGAGCTAAAGAATCTGAAGCAGTTGATGCTTTCCTTTTCTTCACTGCAGCACGCTCTGCAGCCTTAGTCTTCTTCACATCCGATGCAGATGGAAGGATTGGAGTTGAAGTTGGTGCAGGAGCAGCTGAGGAATCTGGTTGATTTTCTTCAGGCACAACTGATGCAGTTGCCCTGAGTTCTTCAGTTTCTTCAGCGGACCACTAGTGGGTGCCCTGGCAATTTCTTCAGTGGCTGGAATGCAGTCATCAGCCCTGGAACTCACATTTTCTTCAGCAGCCTGATTGTCATCAGCGGTGCTGGCATTTTCTTCAGTAGGCTGAGCAGATGCTTCAGCCTGAGGAAATTTCCTGTTGCGTTGGAGCTGCAATATTGGAAGTGAAGTTATCCGCAAGTTTCACAAAACGAACCTTGGCTCCAAGCCAATCAGCGCGATATGCGTCAAAGTCATCACTAAGTTTCTTAATCTCAGTCTGAATAGTGACAAGTTCTTCAGTTGTCATAAAGACAACGTTTTTCTTCAGATAGCGCTCTTTCTTGTACTGCGCTTTCTTGATCTGCCTGGCCTTCTCAAATTTCTAATTTTCTTCTTGAATGAAGTGGGTCAGCATGTGACTTTGGCCAGGAGTCAGCTTGAAGTCAGGCAAGGGAGTGTTGGGGTCCTTGTGCCAGACATCAATGTAGTCGAGGATCAACTTGGGATCCAAAAACAGTGGCACCTCTGATCATTTGGCTCTAGCGGCCCTGACTTGCCTGTCTCTGATGATTTCTGCAAGTTCATCATCATCAGCTTCGTCTTCTTAAGACGGTACTTGGAAAAACGACTTGTTTCTTTTGAGGACTTGGGCAAGGACCTCGTCCAGCAGTGGCCTTTGTCTTCAGCGGTGAGGGGCCAGCTGAGGAACTTGGTGCGGCTGAGAAACTAGCTGAGACACCTGAGGCAATGGAGATGCCTGCAGTCCTTTGGCACAAGGCGAGATGCACAGGTGCTGAGGATTTAGTCGGAACAGCTGAGGGCTTTGGCGGAGGAGCTGAGGACTTTGGAGGAACAGGAGCAGCATGAGGAATTGGCCGTGAGGGCTTTGAGGATTCTGGCCGTGAGGGCATTGCTGAGGAACTTGGCCTTGAGGGCATTGTTGGTGAAGCAATTGGCTTGCGCGCAGGCTTCTTTGACATAGCCTTCTTTGTCTTGATAGCAAAGGCCTCAGCAGAGGCAGCTGCAGCAGCAGCAGAGTCTTCATTGAATTTCCTCACTGCTTCTTTGGCTTGCTTAGCCAACTTGGCTTGGCGCTTGGCCCATTCATCAGGATAGTCCTCACCACGCTTGAGGCTGGTGGGATCAGCGATTTGGCCAGGTGCCAATGGAGGTCTTGGGCATGGAGGATTGAGTGCGAATTTCTTCATGTACTTAGGAGTGACATATTTGTACTCCCTCCACTCTCTAGCCCATCTCCTCTCTATCTTCTGAATGCGCACTTTGCGCTCATTCTTGGTTTTCTCAGTAGGTGTGCGGTACCCAGCATATATTTCATCAGGGATCTCAAACGCTGTATTTACCTCAGGCCTCTTTTCTCCCTTCTGTGGCTTCTTACCGTCAGCCATTTTCTTCAGTTGAGGAATTTGAACAATTGAATTCTCTAAAGAAGTATGCAACTTTTCTTCGAGGAACGCTGCAAATGAGTTAAGTTGATGAGAACCTAGTGATTCAGCATCTGACATGTGTACCTTTGAACAGAGTATAGTTGCGAGGAATTTGGAGAGGTCATATGCGTTCTCAGAAGGTTTTGTAAAAAGAACAAATTAGAGGAATTTGACCAGATGAGTCTTGAAGAATTTCACTAAGCGTTCTTTGTCTTAGGTTTCAGAGATGTGTAGATTAAAAATCCACACATTTGAGAAATCTTGAAGAAAAACATGGCTTAGAGAAACGAATCAAGAACAGATGACTTGTGAGGTGTTTAGTGTGTGAATCTATGAAGAAAAACACCTTTGAAGATTTTGAAGATAATCATTCGAATCAACAAGGGTAGTAAAAGTAACTTTTAATTACCCTGGACGAAGAACACGACGAACTGGAGTGAGGAGATGTGAAGTTCGTCTGTGCAGATCTTCCACGCCCTAACTTGGCGGAGGAAGACGGCTACGGCGGCGGCGGAGTGAAGATTTTCGCGGTCGGCGCGAGTACGTCGGCGACGAGGTCGAGACAGTGAAGCTCTTCCTCACCGGCAGCGATGAAGTAGCGGCGGCGCTAGGGTTTGAGAAGATCGAGCTGGAGAGAGATCGAGCGGAGTAAAAGAAGTGAGGAAGGGAAGGAGGGGTATTTATAGCCACGGTGAAAAACTGCTCGCTCGAAGAAATTGGACGAACATGCCCCTGACCCTTCTCATTTGCATGACATGTGTCACCCACGTAGTGAGAGGTGGAGATCGTGTTAGATCGTGGGTGAGTGGATAAGTATATCGTAGGATGCGGAACGGTTTGAGCGGCAAAGCCGAAAATTTCGATAAGATAGGTTTTAAAGTTCCATTCGTAATTTCTTCAGCTGACAAGGACACAGTGAAGATTTTGAACAAGTTTCAAATAGAACGCACATGAAGAATTTGTGAACAGATTAGGTTGAGTATAGCCTAGAGGGAAGAGTCCGATCACATTCACTTAGCAGAAAACCAACTTGAAAAAATAGCAATAAGTGAATGCTGTAAAGGACATAAACTCCTATATATATATATATATATATAGGGTCGCGCTATTCGTCACCCTGGATGAGGAATTCTTATTCCTCACCCCAGCCAAATCATGTAGGCACATGCAACCTGCACGTATGCCAACCGTGGAGGCTTCTGTTCTGAGGTGATTTACAAGGCAACTGGGGTAAGATTATAGCGTGTAGGCTGGCGAGATAATATACAACATAACAGAGGTAAGATTACAGCGTGGGCTTCAGCCTGGCACGCCCGAAACAACCGTAAGAGAAATTGGCCTGCGATGTAAAATTACTATGAGGTAAGGTGAGCAACCAACTCAGCCGAAATGTTCTTTATGTTATAGTATTTTATTGTGGCATGGGTGCGCTTCAGCTCGGCACAGGTTTAGATGATAAACTGTATATAGGCTACTTAAAATGCTACTCATTAATTATTATTTATATGTATTGGAATTGGTTCAGACAAAAAAGGAAGCTAATTTTTTGAACTCCTAAACAAACTCGTAAAATACTGCAATCATGTGAAGAGACACACAGATCTGTCTGGTCTCAAAAGTACAGTTTATCTATCTAGCATGCGCCAAGTTCATGGAGCATTGTGCCCGTTCTTCATCGTTCTCATTTTTCTCTTACCAGTGGTTGTTTCATGACAAGACAGATAATCTTAGCTCACATTCTGTCTAGCTTTTGGTGGTACAGAACTGTAAGCCATGCTGCAGAGCTTATAGCATTATTCTACAACCAAATCGAGATGGATACTCCGGTTTTCAGAATGCTCAAGAAGACAAGCTTCCCGTAACTCTTTAACTGGTTTGTTCTGGGCAGTAGAATTTACATTTGAAGAGAAGGATGAAGCATTTGCTGATCCAGAAGGTTTAAGTTAACATTGCAGGTAAGATGTTCCAAGGATTCTCCACAGCTATGTTTGCATGCTTAATGTTCTTCCAAAGTTAATTTCGGTACACATTAATTGTGCAGGTTAGTAATGCAGCATGGTAAGAAGGCCTATCTATAAGGGTAGAGAGCCCTCTTCCATGTCTTGACGTAGATATGTCTCAGATGCTTGACACATCGATCCTGACCATCACCATTGTCTCATTCTTTGCATACCGTCAGCAACTCCATTCCTAGAGATGTTTGCATCTTAGGCTTGAGCTACCTACAGTGTAAATAAAACTGATTATGGTTCACCGAGAATTTCATATTTACTGATTAGAGTATAGCGAACAATAAGCAGCATCAATGAAGCACATCCTAGGGGCATAAGGTTAAAGAAATAATGTGTTGAAACAAACAATATGTTGATATGCATATGCAATTCCGACAGAGAAATCATTTTGTAACTACGGGTATGTATATGCATGGAGTTTCAGAACAAATAAACATTAGCCAAGAAGAAAATGAATGGATATTTGTTAACAAAGTAATAGTGTTCTTGTTAACTTGCAAGAGATGATCGGCAACAAAACAGAAGATTGTAGAAAATGCTAAGAATAAATAAACAGCTTACAATCCTTAGTCCAAGTTTTGCTTCTCAAAGAAATGAAGCGCTCACTCTCTTAGAATTTGGTGCAAAACATACTACAATCTGAGAAATAAGCTTGTAATTTTGCCCAAAACAACTAAATTTGTGGATGAAATCAAAATCGAACACATGGTCTAATTTTCATTCTGTTTGGAACATTCGGTACAATTTGGCATCCGCTTTCTCAAAGTATAATGTTTCTTTGTTGTTTTATGAGCATTAACATCAAAGGTTATGCCAGAAAATAGCACATACGATGCTGTTCAACGAGATGCGATGTTATAGATTTATGATCTAGATGCTGACATAAGTGCACAACAAACAATCTTGGTCGATAATACTCCAGAAGCACATTTACATATAAAGTCTGGTTTATGCTAGGGAAAATTAATAAGGAATAACATCAACGAACAATACATTTCAAAGCTTTACAAGTTACATACACTGACAGACTTGCATGCATGCTTGAAAAAATTAGAGCAGACACCCCTTTCCAAGTACCAGTATATACATATACACCCAGCCCTTCCAAAAAAAAACATTAGATTTTCTACCTCTCTTTATGAGTATAAACCTTTTGATTCACTGCATATACCATTTTCTTGAATGGAACTGAGGTAATGTCCAGTAGAAGTTTCTAGATTATTTTGTTATCCAGTAAATATCCAGTCAAATAGATCAAGAAATATTGAATGCCCTTGATGGTACCAAAAATAAATAAAAATCCGACTCACAACTATGGTGGAGGGGCTAATCGAAGAATGGGTGTTCACACCAAGATCAGTGTGAAGTTAAGCAGGTTTTGAATCTAGTCAGACCATATGTGCCCAAAATCATATTTAGGATAAGCAATCAAGTATATATACTCCACCAACTAAACAATTTGCAAAGAGAAAATTTTATAAAGGTTTAATATAGATGCATCTGAAGTCATGAACTAGTTCGGCGGAACACTTTTTTGATATACCTGTCATAGTGCCTTGATTGTCGACAGGAGTTGCTTTCTTCTGAATATGCAATAGATAATTGAGCTTTGTCGGTGTCGATTGCTGCTGATATCTCGGCGTGACCAAGTCCCGTTGAGCATCCTTTCTGATTTAAATCCCAGGAAGATTTGGATAAAGAGAAAACAGGAACAAGAACAAGAACAACATGAAATTTGACAATTAAAAACTTAAAAGAAGGAACACCAGATATTATATACTACAAACATGCAAAGGTATAGAGACCCTCCAGGGAGAAGTAATTGTTGCACTTCAACACCCAGAGTAAACCTCAATAGTCAAAACACCTTAAAGAGCAACAGTTCTAATACGGAGTACAACTCTAGTTTCATTAGCTATCTCTGTAATAATTTATAAAATCAATTTCCACACAATGTTCCTATCATCAATGAACTGTCTATAGGAAACGTATAAGAACTACTTGATGTATATTAATAACAGATCCATCTTTCCATACCAGCAAATTACTAATTAAAATCCCAGGATTTTTTTCCCAATTAAATACCAGCTTCTCGTGTGAATATATATACAATAGGGAGCAAAGTTAAAAATTCACTGAAGAGAACGGACCTTGCTATTTTTGGACTTCTCGATCAACAAATGATTTTGATTGCTGACCGATACATGCACAAATTAGTAATTCCAGAAAATTTACCAAGCAAAAATCCAGAATCGTTTTGCAACTACGGATGCCTAGTGCACTCAGTTGATCTTGAGTAACCTAAAATCTGTAGACAGTAGACACTCGTATGAATTCTTTACCAAAAAAATGCATGAATTGACGAGATTCTGGAGATACTAGAAATCGTACATGCATGCAAATTAGTTAACCTGGGTGGAAATGAAGGCAGCCGTGGGACAGCTTGTAGACTTACGAGTCGATGACCTTCCTGCAAGGCAATTAAGCACATCGATCAGGGTGAGCGAGGATGGAAAGGAGACAAGAGGGAGGAGTGGAGAGACCAGGCTTGGAAGCAGGGGATCTCGGGTGCTCGGAGATGAAGTTCGAGCCATCGCCACGAGCAACGAAGGGGGCTGGGGATCGATGCGGACTGCGACACGGCCGCCGGCGGGCGAGGCCGTCACCCGCCGCGAAGCCTCCTGCCGCACAGCTCGCCTCGGTGCTGCCTCCGGCCAACCTTCCACCCCCAGTGCCGCACTCATCAGGGGTCGACCAGCAGCTACCGCAAGCTCGCCGCCGACACCTCTCTCCGTTGCCGCCGAAACTGCTCGCCGCTTTCGATCCAAGAATTACGGGGGTTATCCGTTCATTTCCTTTTTTTTCTCTGACGGAAAGAGTGGGTTTGCCAACCGTCACTTGGAAAAAAAATAGTCCGGCTGGAGAGCGTCTGGCTTGAAGAGCGGTGCGATGGGCCAGGGTCCTAGCTGGCTGGGTTGTTCGACCGGGGTGAAGAATTGCTTGTTGTTCATCCTGGGTCTTAACTAAACTTTCTATATATATATATATATATTATATATAGCTAATGAAGAAAAACGACGGAAACAGTGAAGACTATGCAAAGTTGAAGAATATAAATAATTTGAGGAATTTTAACTTTTGGTGGTAGCGTGACCCACCGTATAAGAATGATGATTTCAGATACCGCGTACAATTATCATAGGGTTTTGAGAATCAAATTCTTTATTAATTTCTTCACACTAAGAGTGTTATTCTTCATTGATTGAAGAAAAATGTTTCTTCATGTGTTGCACATCTTAAGTCATCAATTTTGCATAAGTGTTGATTCTAGCTAGGGTATTTAGCTCACACCGCAACTTGTTAAATCTCTTCTCATCCAAGGGCTTTGTGAAGATATCGGCTAGCTGTTCTTCAGTCTTCACATGCTCAATAGAAATGTCGCCCTTCAACACATGATCACGAAGAAAATGATGATGAATCTGAATGTGCTTTGTCTTCGAGTGCTGAACTGGGTTGTGAGCAATCTTGATGGCACTCTCATTGTCACAGAAGAGAGGCACATTCTTCATGTTGACGTCGTAGTTCTTAAGAGTTTGCTTCATCCATAGCAATTGAGCACAGCAAGAACCAGCGGCAATATACTCAGCTTCAGCAGTAGATAGTGATACGCAGTTCTGTATCTTCGAGGACCAACAGACCAAAGATCGTCCGAGGAAATGACATATACCAGATGTTGACTTGCGGTCCACACGATCACCAGCATAGTCAGAGTCAGAATATCCAATGAGATCAAAAGCCGAGCCCTTGGGGTACCATAATCCAAATGTTGGTGTGTGAGCTAGATATCGAAGAATATGCTTCACAGCCTTATTGTGTGATTCCTTCGGTGTAGCTTGAAATCGGGCACACATGCAAACACTAAGCATTATATCTGGCCTAGATGCACATAAATACAATAAAGAACCTATCATGGAGCGGTATACCTTATGATCGAAGTCAATACCATTTTCATCAGTGCATAGATGGCCATTTGTGGGCATAGGAATTTTGACGCCTTTGAAATCTTGCATGCCGAATTTCCTCAGTACATCCTTGAGGTATTTCTCCTGAGATATGAATATGCCATTGCATTGTTGACGAATTTGAAGACCTAAGAAGAATTTCAACTCTCCCATCATAGACATTTGATATTCTTTACTCATCATATAAGCAAATTCATCACTATAACGTTGGTCAATACAGCCAAAGATAATACCATCAACATATATTTGCCACACAAACAATTCACCATCAAAAGATTTAGTGAAAAGGGTAGGGTCGAGTGAACCGGGTTTAAAGCCTTTCGTCATGAGGAATTCCTTCAAAGTATCATACCAAGCCCGTGGGGCCTGCTTGAGGCCGTAGAGGGCCTTGTTGAGTCTGAAGACTTTGTCAGGATTCTTTGGATCTTCAAAACCTGGTGTTGAGCAACATATACTTCTTCCTCAAACTTACCATTGAGGAATGCACTTTTCACATCCATTTGATATAAAGTGATATGATGATGGTTAGCATAAGCAAGTAATATGCGAATAGCCTCAAGTCTAGCAACAAGTGCAGAAGTTTCATCGAAATCAATTCCTTCAACCTGTGTGTAGCCTTGAGCTACAAGCCGTGCCTTATTCCTCACCACAAGGCCATTTTGATCTTGCTTGTTGCGGTAGATCCACTTTGTGCCGATAATATTGTGCTTGCGAGGATCTAGACGTTTGACCAGTTTCCAGACATTGTTGAGCTCGAACTAATGTAATTCTTCTTGCATGGCCTGAATCCACTCAGGCTCCAGAAATGCTTCATCTACCTTAGTGGGCTCTGTAATAGAGACAAAAGCATAGTACCCACAAAAGTTAGACAAATGTGAAGCTTTTGAGTGTGTGAGAGGACCCGGCGCTTTGATGTCATTGATGATCTTTTCAACTTGCACTTCTTTTGCAATGCGAGGATGAGCTGGTTGCCGTTGAAGAATTTGATCAGCGTTTTCTTCAGCACCATTTTCTTCAGCATTTTCTTCAGGTGCATTAGCTCGACATTCTGGAATGAATTCTTCAGCAGATTCTTCAGTAGGAATGACATCCTCAGTAGCTTTGAACTTGATAGTTTCCTCAGGTGTTGGTTCATCTATCACAGTAGGTAGGTGCTCTCTTTGCAAGCCATTAGTTTCATCGAACCGCACATCTACAGTTTCAACAACTTTGTGAAAAACGTTGTTGAAGACTCTGTAGGTGTGCGAGTCCTTTCTGTAACCAAGCATAAAACCTTCATGTGCTTTCGGTGCAAATTTTGAGTTGTGATGAGGATCTCTAATCCAACATTTATCACCGAAGACTTTAAAATAACTTACATTGGGTTTCTTATCAGTGAGGAGTTCATAGGCAGTCTTTTTGAAGAATTTGTGAAGATATACTCTGTTGATGATGTAGCACGTAGTATCAATTGCCTCAGTCCAGAAATGATGAGGCATTTTGTATTCATCAAGCATAGTGCGAGCCATCTCAGCAAGAGTCCTGTTCTTGCGCTCCATGACGCCGTTCTGCTGGGGAGTATGAGGAGCAGATAACTCATGAGTAATACCAAGTTCATCAAGATAGTCATCGAGACCAGAATTCTTGAACTCAGTGCCATTGTCACTTCTGATGTGCTTGATTTTCACACCAAAGTTGGTTGAAGCCCTCGAGGAAAATCGTTTGAAGACTTACTGCACTTCATGTTTGTAAGTAACAAGGTGTACCCATGTGTAGCGAGAATAATTATCAACAATAACAAGCCATATTGAGATGCTTCATTTGAAATAGCAGAATAATGATTAGGACCAAAGAGATCTATGTGAAGCAATTCAAATGGGCGAGTGGTGGTCATGATAGTCTTCGTTGGATGCTTGGCCTTGGTCATCTTCCCAGCTTCACAGACTCCGCATAAGTGATCCTTAAGGAATTTGACATTCTCGATGCCAATGACATGCTTCTTCTTCGCAAGCGTGTGCAAATTCCTCATGCCTGCATGACCAAGTCGTCGATGCCTGAGCCAGCCTTCTGAAGCTTTTGCAAGTAAGCACACGGCTGGTTGTGGTCTTGTAGAGAAATCAACAATATACAGGTCTCCTCTCCTAAAGCCTTCGAAGAATTTGGAATTGTCAGCTTCCATAATCACAACACAACGGTACTTGCCAAAGACAACAACGATATCAAGATCATAAAGCATTGAGACAGACATAAGGTTGTATCCTAAGGACTCAACAAGCATGACTTTATCCATGTGTCGATCCTTTGTAATCGCAACCTTACCTAGACCCAATACCTGACTTTTGCCTTTGTCAGCAAAGATGATATGCTTCAGATGCGACGAAGATAATGGAGCATACATCAATAGATTCTTGTCACCAGTCATGTGGTTTGTACATCCACTATCGAGGACCCACTCAGTGGCTTTGGGTTGATCATCCTGCAGATGAATTAGTGCAGCTTACAAACTCATATACTTCATCAGTAAAGAATATGACATCAATTTATCAGATCAATTTCATCAAGTAAAAGAGCTGATAAAGCAATATGAGGACGTGAGAAATGAAAGTTCATTTCTTCAAGATTAGCCTGCGTCCTATCAGGCATACTCAGGTCTCCAGCAAATTCTTCAGACGATTACGTACGTCTGGAGACCTGACCCTGCAGAAGAGATTAGTTCTTTTTTTCACCACCCACATCGAAAGGGGTGGCAAAGAGTTCATCATTCTGCGAGCTCCATACGAGAAGGATGGCATAGAAGCTAGTCCATTTCGTTTCACATAAGAGGGGTTAGAGTAAGCATAAGAGTATGCAGAGAAATTCTTCGAGGACTTATGGACATAATGATTTGAAGAATAATGCACATATCCATAATCCTTAGATCTTCCCTGCGAAACAGACGGGTTAGCATGATGATGTTCATATGAGGACTTTGATCCATATGAGGAATATGATCCATGTGAGGAGTTTGGTCCGTATGAGGACTTGAATCCATATGAAGAATTTGGTCCATATGAAGAATTTGATCTGGGGTTCCTATTCTTCACAGGTGGCATCATGATGACATTCATCTGAAGATTTTCAAGGCATCTTTTGGGAACCCAAATTTTCTTCATAGGGGCCGTTCCTGCAGTTAGTGCCAACATATCTAGCAAATACTTCACCATTCTGATTTTTGAACAGTTTATAGTTGGAGTCAATTGACTCATCATCAGAATGAGAAGATTCACATGCAAATCCAGATAAGTTAGATGGATCAACTGGAGGTCCCTTTGCAGCAACCCATGTAGTTTTGGGGTACTGCTCAGGCTTCCAATATGTACCATCAGCATTGAGTTTCCTCTCAAAGGCGATACCCTCTTTCCTAGGGTTCCTGTTGAGGATCTGCTTTTTAAGCACATCACAAAGAGCCTGATGCCCTTTGAGGCTTTTGTACATGCCTGTCGTGTACAATTCCTTCAGCCCTGCATCGTTAGTGATACTAGCAATGTCCTCAAATGAGGAATTAGTGATAGCAGAGGCATGTGAAGAATTTGAAACATTAGCAGCACTTGAACATTCAGGTGTTAGCAGATTCACGTTCAATGCACTTCAAGTATGGATGAACAAATTCTTCCTGAGAAGCGCTGATATGTTGAGCAAGTAATGAATCGCGCTCCTTCTGAAGATTTTCATAACTCACTCTTAACTTCTCAAGGTCTTGCTTTCTTTAAAGAAATTCATAAGAAAGCTTCTCATGATCGGATAAGAGAGTGTTATGATGACTTTGAAGATTGTCAAATCTAGTCTGAAATCTCTGAAGAATTTCAGTCAAGGCTTTAGTGCGATACATTTCTTCACCCAACATATCATCACTTTTGTCTAGCATGTTTTGAACCTTTTCTAAAGCCCTTTATTGTTTTACAGCAATCTTAGCAAGTTTAGAATAGCTGGGCTTAAGATTTTCATCAGATTCATTCTCACTTGATTCAGATGAGGTATATTTGAGTACCTTGGCACCCTTTGCCATGAAGCAGTAGGTGGGAGCGTAGACATCATCCCCTTCATCAGCTTTGTTGGTGAGGTTATTTTCTTCAGTGTTAAAGATAGACTTGCTGACGAATGCAGTAGCGAGAGCTAGGCTCGCCACTCCAGATTCGGACTCCTCAAATGACTCCCCTTCCTCATTTTCTTCAGATTCAGCCTCAGAGTCCATTTTCTTGCCAATGAATGCCTTGGCCTTCTTGGAGCTGCTCTTCTTGTGATATGAAGGCTTTGAGGATTTTGATGATGAGGATTTTGTGGATTTTTTCTTTTTCTTTGCATCATCAGAACTGTAATCCTTGTATTTCTTCTTTTTTGATTCCTTTTCCCATTGAGGACAATCTTGAATGTAATGTTCAGGCTTCTTGCATTTGTGGCAGAGTCTCCTCTTGTAGTCACTTGATGAGGAATCACTGCTTCTTGAGGGTCTCCCAAAGCGACCACGTCTTAAGAACTTTTGGAACTTCTTCACAAGCAGAGCCAGATCATGACTTAGTTCTTCAGGATCACCAAGGCTGCTACCAGAGTCTTCATCTTCGGACTCAGATACGGCATTGGCCTTCAGTGCACATGTTCTGCCATAGCTTGAACCATAGAGATCTCTCTTTTCAGCAAGTTGGAACTCATGAGTATTTAGTCTTTCGAGAATATCAGCGGGATCAAGTGACTTGTAATCAACACGTTCTTGTATCATCAATGCCAGAGTGTCAAATGAGGAATCAAGCGATCTCAGCAATTTCTTCACCACCTCATGGTCGGTGATGTCAGTGGCACCAAGTGCTTGAAGCTCATTTGAGATGTCAGTGAGGCGATCGAAGGTTTGTTGAACATTTTCATTGTCGAGTCTTTTGAAGCAGTTGAAGAGATTGCAAAGAACATCAACTCGAGAGTCACGCTGAGTTGAGACTCCTTCATTCACTTTGGACAATCTGTCCCAGATAAGCTTCGCTGTCTCCAAAGCACTCACTCTGCCATACTATCCTTTGCTCAGATGGCCACATATGATATTCTTCGCTTGAGAGTCGAGTTGCTTGAATCTCTTCACATCAGCAGCATTCAGAGAAGGTGTGGCTGAGGGAACACCATTTTCTACAACATACCAGAGATTGTTATCAGTTACTTCAAGATGCATTCGCATCTTATTCTTTCAGTAGGGGTAGTCCGTCCCATCGAAGGTAGGATACCCAGCAGAGATCTTGATCATACCTGCGGTCGACATAACTAAAACTCCAGGCGGTTAAACCAAAATCACACAGAACAAGGGAGTACCTTGCTCTGATACCAATTGAAAGTGCGTTATATCGACTAGAGGGGGATGAATAGGCGATTTTTATGAAATTTTTCACTGAGGAATTTGCCGGTGAGGAAATTCCTTAGCGAAGAACTACTAGCAGTGGAATGAGTACTCAAAAGTAAACATAACAGAATACAAGCATAGTCATCATGATGAAATGAAGACAGGCACAGAGTACAGAAGCGTAAGCACAGGATAACACAGGATGAAGACAAGCAGACTGAAAAAATTGAACTGAGGAAATTGAGAAAGTCTTCAGTCAAAGTTTTCAAACACAGATATGAACAAGCACACAACACAGTTATGAGGAAATGAAAGAGTTGAAGAAATAGAACCAGTAAGCTTGATGAAGACAATGATTTGGTAGACCAGTTCCAACTGCTGTCTCAGTTGTACGTCTGGTTGGAGTGGCTGAGTATTTAAACTCGAGGACACATAGTCCCGGACACCCAGTCCTGAACACGCAGCTCAGGACACCCAGTCCTCAATGTATTCTCCTTGAACTAAGGTCACACAGACCTCGTCCAATCACTCGTGGTAAGTCTTCAGGCGACTTCCAAACCTTCACAAACTCGGTCACTCGGCGATCCACAATTCCTCTTGGATGCTCTGGACCATGACGCCCAACCGTCTGGAAGAAGCACAGTCTTCAAAGGTAACGAGCGTCGGATCCACGCAGGATCAATCTCTTCAGTGATGCTCAATCACTTGAGGTGTGTAGGTGTTAGGGTTTTTGGTTTTTGGTTTTTCCCCACTTGATGATTTTCGCTCAAAGTCTTCAGAGGATGGGTTGCTCTCAAATGACAAGTGTCAGTTTCTTTCGAAGCAGCCAACCAGCTAGTGGTTGTAGAGGGCGGCTATTTATAGCCTAGGGAGCAGCCCGACATGATAAGACATAAATGCCCTTCAATGATATGACCGTTAGGTGGATAGATATTTTGGGACAGCTGACGCATAGCACAACAACGGTCGGAATTTTAAGTAGCAAAATCCTCAGGGCTATCATGTTCCTCACTGTGTAGGAAATCCGCACTGGCCAATTCCCACAACAACAAAAATATCATGTACGGTCGCTTTTTCTGGATCGCTTTTTTATTCATCTCTATGCATTTGAACACTGGTAACCTAAAGACGCTTCTTAAAACGTTTACATAGCGCCACAGACTTCTTACTATAATTAGCCTTCAAAAAATAAGTATTTAATTTTAGTTAACTTAGAGACGTTTTGTGAGATGCTTTAATATGCAACTCTGGTCTTACGGACGATTTATGAGATGTTTTAATGTGCGACTCTATTCTTAGAGACAACTTAAGAAAAATGTAAGTACTCATATTTTTGTAACTTGAATATATATTAAAATTAGCCGTACTATACTTTGAATAAAACTTTGTTATTTGATTTTCATGATATTTTTGTAACTTGGATAGATATTAAAATTAGCTGTACTAAACTTTGAATAATACTTTGTTATTTGATTGTCACGTTAATCATCCCCTCTATAATGTTCATCTGTGCATATTGCGAATTGCTCTATGTACAATGAAAACACGTACGATTTTCAAATGATGCCATCCCAATCATCCAGCAGATGGAATGTACGACTGCTATGTCAGGTCGTATGCAATTCGTCGCCCTCCGTTTCTAAATATA
Organism: Triticum urartu; assembly: GCF_003073215.2. Classification (NCBI taxonomy): domain Eukaryota; kingdom Viridiplantae; phylum Streptophyta; class Magnoliopsida; order Poales; family Poaceae; genus Triticum; species Triticum urartu. Next base: position 514,054,009 of record NC_053024.1, on the reverse strand, counting down.
TGTATTTTTAAAAGATTTCAATATGTATATTCGTCGCCCTCCGTTTCTAAATATACATATTTTTAAGAGATTTCAATACGAACTACATATGAATATTTATAGATATGGTTTAGATTGTAGATACACTCATTTTGCTCCGTATGTAGTCTATTTTTGAATCTCTAAAAATACATATATACAAGAACGGAGGGAGTCTTTGTGACATGTAGCTTGCTAAAAAGAAAAAAAAAAGTAAACAAGCTGTTAGCGCTACGGCTCGGCGCCTCAGTACCCGCGGCCGGCCTCTCGCTGCCGTTTGGCCCCACCAGAGCTCTCAAGCCACCGTTGGTCGCCCCCTCCCATAGATCTAACGACACCGCGCTCCCTCAGACAAAGATCTAATTTTTCTAAAACGCTTAGGAGTACCAGAATTTTTCATTTTTTAGATAAGTACTCACAATTTGAAAAAATGTTCGGAATTTCTAAAAGTTCTTCAGAATTTAAAAAATCATAAATTTCGAAAGCTTCACCTTTTCTAAAAATTTCATTAAAAAGGTTATTCACAATATTCAAAACAAATGTTCAAAAGATTATAAAAAATGTTATATGCTGTTACAATTTGTTCTCTTTATTTTACGTTGCAAATTCATCACTGACCAACATGAACTCGAGTGTCTAGCAATTCTCAGTTACCAATTGCAGGTCGCATGTTTGATACCGTTCAAGAGTGTGGCCCCAATGGGCTGGCCCAGTGTGCGCCTCTGTGCGAACCTCCTGTAATTTGACGCAGTAAGCGTCAAATAGGAGGTCCCCTAGAGCTATGTATCGCCCACTGCGGGGCGGAGTCCTGTCTCGCCTCCGGCTTGTGCCATCCTTCTGGATCTTCCCTTTTTCGGTTGCATGGTTTTTCTGTTTACCTGTTTTGCAGGGTTTTCTTCAGTTTTCCATTGTTTTATTCCTTTTTCTATTTTCTTTTTTATTCTTCGTTTTCCTTGGTTTTCCTTCATATACATTTTTTGGGGTTTCTTTTTTCTTTGTCGATTTTCTATTAGTTACCTTGGTTCTTTTATCCATTTTCTATGATATACTTTGTTTCTTTCATCGGTTTTCTTAGTTTTTCTATTACATGTGTACTTTTATTTCATACTTACTGTATATTTTTCGTATACATCATAAACATTTTGCATACATGTTTAACATTTTCAAATACATGACTAATAAATTTTTAAATATATGTATTAATGTTTACATATTTTCATGCATATGGAACATTTTTCTTATAGCTAAGGAACATGTGTTATACATGTGTAAGCATTCTAAAATATATATTTTCTACTTTTTCATACACATTTTTTATACATATGAAACATATCTTACACACTTTTAACATTTTCAAATACATGACTTCCATTGTTTAAAATATATTTTTGATCTCTATTTCATTTTCATACACATTGTAATTTTCTTATACACCATAAAAAATTTACACACATTTAATATTTTAAGTACATGACTAACATTTTTCAAACACATGTTTTACCTTATGTATACATACACATTGTACATCTTTTGTATACATTAGTAACACTTATTTTGTATACATTAGGAACAACCTTTTCTAAACTTTAATATTTTTAAATATATGATTACCATTTTTGAAATATATGTTTTGATGTCTACTTTTTTCTTACACGCTAGAAACATTTTTTATAGACATTTAACATTGTTTATACACTGCTACAATTTGCTTTTAATACATAATGAACACTATTAAAAAGTAAAAGCTAAAACCGTAACGGGAAAGTCAGGAGAAAAAACGGTCAAGAAACAAAAAAACACATGAAAACTGATCTAGAAAAACAAAATGTGCATGCGTGTGTTAGATGCGCCGGGATTGGCACATCTAACGGAGCATTGTAGGCAACGTGTTATAGGGATCGCATTGCTCTATAGGGATCGCATGAGCAATAGATACACGCTCCCCACACAAAGGACCAACACAAAGAGAGCGCTTGTGTGACGTGTGCCAAAATGTTGACACCTCGCAAATGCCCCCCCCCCTCCGATTGGGCCAACCCATTCCCCTCGAGCAAATCGGGTGCCGTAGCACTTGACACTCTACCAAATCGGGTGTCGTAGCAACCTCTGCGAAGTATCTGGAGTGTCCTTCACCTTGCCCTACCACCAGGAGAAAGAGGGAGGGGGCCTGGATCTAGGGTTTTTCGCCGCCACCTAGAAATGGGAGAAGCATGTTTCTAGGTCAAGCACAGGTTGGTGTGTGGTTTTATATCACCAGGGTAGATTTCTGCACCGGTGGATGACCCGCAGCGCAACCAACTACGTTCTCCGGACCCTTCCTCTCCTCCACCGCCGCGACGAACAAGGAGGAGATCATACTCCCCCTAGCGATGAGGAGGAGCACCAACAGTTGTCCCTCCTACCAGAGGCTATGACAATGGACGAGGAGTTCCAGCAACACCTGGAGCTCCTCCTCAAGCGGTCGCCCACGATCGTGGCCCGGCGCCTCCATCACTACTTGGCCACCACATCGAGGAGGAGTTGGCGTCGCCGTCTCGCAACCGCGTGAAGCAGGAGTCCTGCTCTTCTCTGGTGATGAGGAGGAGCCTTCCTGCCCGCCACTCAGCATGTTCGGATGTTTCGATTGACTGGTGTCACCGCCACGCCACAACTAGCATGACAAGGCCATGAAGGGGGAGGAGCCCTCGCAGGCGCCTCATTCATTACCTCAGGCACCGCGGCGACACCTCGTCGCGCCGCACCCTAATGGCGGCCGAGAGGCTCGCGGGAGGAGCGGCGCAACGCGCAACACCGGACCATGTTCCCCATGTTGGAAATATGCCCTAGAGGCAATAATAAAAGCATTATTATTATATTTCCTTGTTCATGATAATCGTCTTTATTCATGCTATAATTGTATTATCCGGAAATCGTAATACATGTGTGAATAATAGACACCAACATGTCCCTAGTAAGCCTCTAGTTGACTAGCTCGTTGATCAACAGATAGTCATGGTTTCCTGACTATGGACATTGGATGTCATTGATAACGAGATCACATCATTAGGAGAATGATGTGATGGACAAGACCCAATCCTAAACATAGCATAAGATCGTATAGTTCGTTTGCTAGAGTTTTCCAATGTCAAGTATCTTTTCCTTAGACCATGAGATCGTGTAACTCCCGGATACCGTAGGAGTCCTTTGGGTGTACCAAACGTCACAACGTAACTGGGTGACTATAAAGGTATACTACGGGTATCTCCGAAAGTGTCTGTTGGGTTGACACGGATCAAGACTGGGATTTGTCACTCCGTATGACGGAGAGGTATCACTGGGCCCACTCGGTAATGCATCATCATAATGAGCTCAAAGTGACCAAGTGTCTGGTCACGGGATCATGCATTACGGTACGAGTAAAGTGACTTGCCGGTAACGAGATTGAACGAGGTATTGGGATACCGATGATCGAATCTCGGGCAAGTAACATACCGTTTGACAAAGGGAATTGTATACGGGGTTGCTTGAATCCTCGACATCGTGGTTCATCCGATAAGATCATCGAGGAGCATGTGGGAGCCAACATGGGTATCCAGATCCCGCTGTTGGTTATTGACCGGAGAGCGATCTCGGTCATGTCTACATGCCTCCCGAACCCGTAGGGTCTACACACTTAAGGTTCGGTGACGCTAGGGTTGTAGGGATATGTATATGCAGTAACCCGAATGTTGTTCGGAGTCCCGGATGAGATCCCAGACGTCACGAGGAGTTCCGGAATGGTCCGGAGGTAAAGATTTATATATGGGAAGTCCTGTTTCGGCCATCGGGACAAGTTTCGGGGTCATCGGTATTGTACCGGGACCACCGGAAGGGTCCCGGGGGTCCACCGGGTGGGGCCACCTGTCCCGGGGGTCCACATGGGCTGTAGGGGGTGCGCCTTGGCCTACATGGGCCAAGGGAACCATCCCCAAGAGGCCCATGCGCCTAGGGTTTCAAGGAGGAAGAGTCCTAGGAGGGGAAGGCACCTCCTAGGTGCCTCGGGGAGGAGGGATTCCTCCCCTTGGCCGCACCCCCCTAGGAGATTAGATCTCCTAGGGCCGGATCCCCCCCCCCTTGGCCCTCCTATATATAGTGGGGAGATGGAGGACTTCTTACCTTGATCTTTGGTGCCTCCCTCTCCCTCTCCAACACCTCCTCCTCCTCCATAGTGCTTGGCGAAGCCCTGCCGGAGTACTGCAACTCCATCACCACCACGCCGTCGTGCTGCTGCTGGAGTCATCTTCCTCAACCTCTCCTTCCCTCTTGCTGGATCAAGAAGAAGGAGACGTCACGCTGACCGTACGTGTGTTGAACGCGGAGGTGCCGTCCGTTCGGTGCTAGGATCTTCGGTGATTCGAATCACGTCGAGTACGACTCCCTCATACCCGTTCTTTGAACGCTTCCGCTCGCGATCTACAAGGTACGTAGATGCATCCAATCGCTCGTTGCTAGATGAACTCATAGATGGATCTTGGTGAAACCGTAGGAAAATTTTTGTTTTCTGCAACGTTCCCCAACAGTGGCATCATGAGCTAGGTCTATGCGTAGTTCTCTTGCACGAGTAGAACACAATTTGTTGTGGGCGTTGATGTTGTCAACTTTCTTTCCGCTACTAGTCTTATCTTGCTTCAACGGTATTGTGGGATGAAGCGGCCCGGACCAACCTTACACGTATGCTTACGTGAGACCGGTTCCACCGACTAACATGCACAAGTTGCATAAGGTGGCTGGCGGGTGTCTGTCTCTCCTACTTTAGTTGGAGCGGATTCGATGAAAAGGGTCCTTATGAAGGGTAAATAGAAGTTGACAAATCACGTTGTGGCTTTCACGTAGGTAAGAAAACGTTCTTGCTAGAACCCTACTTCAGCCACGTAAAACTTGCAACAACAATTAGAGGACATCTAACTTGTTTTTGCAGCAAGTGCTTTGTGATATGATATGGCCAAAGTTGTGATGAATGATGAATGATCTATATGTAATGTATGAGATGTTCATGCTATTGTAATAGGAATCACGACTTGCATGTCGATGAGTATGACAACCGGCAGGAGCCATAGGAGTTGTCTTTATTTTTTGTATGACCTGCGTGTCATTGAGAAACGCCATGTAAATTACTTTACTTTATTGCTAAACGCATTAGCCATAGTAGTAGAAGTAATAGTTGGCGAGCAACTTCATGGAGACACAATGATGGAGATCATGATGATGGAGATCATGGTGTCATGCTGGTGACAAGATGATCATGGAGCCCCAAGATGGAGATCAAAGGAGCTATGTGATATTGGCCATATCATGTCACTATTATTATTTGATTGCATGTGATGTTTATCATGTTTTTCATCTTGTTTGCTTAGAACGACGGTAGTAAATAAGATGATCCCCCATAATAATTTCAAGAAAGTGTTCCCCCTAACTGTGCACCGTTGCGACAGTTCGTTGTTTCGAAGCACCACGTGATGATCGGGTGTGATAGATTCTAACGTTCACATACAACGGGTGTATGACAGATTTACACATGCAAAACACTTAGGTTGACTTGACGAGCCTAGCATGTGTACAGACATGGCCTCGGAACACAGAAGACCGAAAGGTCGAGCATGAGTCGTATAGAAGATACGATCAACATGAAGATGTTCACCGACGTTGACTAGTCCGTCTCACGTGATGATCGGACACGGCCTAGTTAACTCGGATCATGTTATACTTAGATGACAGGAGGGATGTCTATCTAAGTGGGAGTTCATTGAATAATTTGATTAGATGAACTTAATTATCATGAACTTAGTCTAAAATATTTACAATATGTCTTGTAGATCAAATGGCCAACGTAGTCCTCAACTTCAACGCGTTCCTAGAGAAAACCAAGCTGAAAGACGATGGCAGCAACTATACGGACTGGGTCCGGAACCTGAGGATCATCCTCATAGCTGCCAAGAAAGATTATGTCCTACAAGCACCGCTGGGTGACGCACCTGTTCTCCCTACAGAACAAGACGTTATGAACGCTTGGCAGGCACGTACCGATGACTACTCCCTCGTTCAGTGCGGCATGCTTTACAGCTTAGAGCCGGGGCTCCAAAAATGTTTTGAGAGACACGGAGCATATGAGATGTTCGAAGAGCTGAAAATGGTTTTCCAAGCTCATGCCCGGGTCGAGAGATATGAAGTCTCCGACAAATTCTTCAGCTGTAAGATGGAGGAAAATAGTTCTGTCAGTGAGCACATACTCAAAATGTCTGGGTTGCATAACCGCTTGACTCAGCTGGGAGTTAATCTCCCGGATGACGCGGTCATTGACAGAATCCTTCAGTCGCTTCCACCGAGCTACAAGAGCTTTGTGATGAACTTCAATATGTATTGGATGGAAAATACCATTCCTGAAGTATTTGCAATGCTGAAATCAACAGAGGTAGAAGTCAAAAAGGAACATCAAGTGTTGATGGTGAATAAAACCACTAAGTTCAAGAAAGGCAAGGGTAAGAAAACCTTCAAGAAAGACGGCAAGGGAGTTGCCGCGCCCGGCAAGCAAGCTGCCGGGAAGAAGCCAAAGAATGGACCCAAGCCCGAGACTGAGTGCTTTTATTGCAAGGAAAGTGGTCACTGGAAGCGGAACTGCCCCAAATACTTAGCGGACAAGAAGGCCGGCAAAACGAAAGGTATATGTGATATACATGTAATTGATGTGTACCTTACCAGTACTCGTAGTAGCTCCTGGGTATTTGATACCAGTGCAGTTGCTCACATTTGTAACTCAAAGCAGGAGCTGCAGAATAAGCAGAGACTGGCGAAGGACGAGGTGACGATGCGCGTTGGGAATGGTTCCAAAGTCGATGTGATCGCCGTCGGCACACTACCTCTACATTTACCTACGGGATTAGTTTTGAACCTCAATAATTGTTATTTAGTGCCAAGTTTGAGCATGAACATTGTATCAGGATCTCGTTTAATACGAGATGGCTACTCATTTAAATCCGAGAATAATGGTTGTTCTATTTATATGAGAGATATGTTTATGGTCATGCTCCGATGGTGAATGGTTTATTCTTAATGAATCTCGAGCGTAATGCTACACATATTCATAGTGTGAGTACCAAAAGATGTAAGGTTGATAATGATAGTCCCACGTACTTGTGGCACTGCCGCCTTGGTCACATAGGTGTCAAACGCATGAAGAAGCTCCATGCTGATGGACTTTTAGAGTCTCTTGATTACGAATCATTTGACACGTGCGAACCATGCCTCATGGGTAAAATGACCAAGACTCCGTTCTCAGGAACAATGGAGCGAGCAACCAACTTATTGGAAATCATACATACTGATGTGTGCGGTCCAATGAGTGTTGAGGCTCGCGGTGGCTATCGTTATGTTCTCACCCCCACTGATGACTTGAGTAGATATGGGTATGTCTACTTAATGAAACACAAGTCTGAGACCTTTGAAGAGTTCAAGGAATTTCAGAGTGAGGTTGAGAATCAATGTGACAGGAAAATCAAGTTCCTGCGATCAGATCGTGGAGGAGAATACTTGAGTCACGAGTTTGGCACACACTTAAGAAAATGTGGAATAGTTTCACAACTCACGTCGCCTGGAACACCTCAGCGTAATGGTGTGTCCGAACGTCGTAATCGCACTCTATTAGATATGGTGCGATCTATGATGTCTCTTGCCGATTTACCGTTATCTTTTTGGGGGTATGCTTTAGAGACTGCCGCATTCACTTTAAATAGGGCTCCATCGAAATCCGTTGAGATGACGCCGTTTGAATTATGGTTTGGGAAGAAACCTAAGCTGTCATTTCTAAAAGTTTGGGGATGCGATGCTTATGTCAGGAAACTTCAACCTGAAA